>NC_092288.1:10012500-10202500 GCF_036320965.1 Panulirus ornatus | reverse complement strand
CTACCAGACGACTTGATGAAATTAGTCGAGGAATCCCTCCCTGTGTCTCCTCCTGCTGAGGAGGAGGAGGAGGAGGAGGTGGAAGAGGAGGTGGAAGAGGAGGTGAAGGAGGAGGAGGAGGTCCTTAATGACCCCCACACACCCCTCTCTCTCTCTCTCTCTCTCTCTCTCTCTCTCTCTCTCTCTCTCTCTCTCTCTCGCCACCCAACGCCACACACAATACAAACCCCTAGCTCTCTTCCCCGTAGGTATGGAGAGAGGCAAATGCTTCACGGGTTTCGAATCATATACTTCGGGGCGATTCAAAGTATGCAACGTGCACACACACACACACATCTCATGTACGTACAGAGTCGGACAGGATTCGATGCGTTTGTGAAACAGTGGCGAGAGTACAAACGATCAGGAAGCAGAGTATCATCTGACATACCTGTTTTGAGCAATAGTCAGACATCAGCCAGGATTCACTTCCCAGGGTTCGAAACTAGAGGAGAGGCAAAATAACGAGGTCTCACCGTCTTCTTTCAAGACGGGTTCATTTCTCCGTTCCGAAACTTCGAACACTCGTTCCGAAAGATCGGGAAGAAGAACAATGCATCACCGACACACACACACACACACACACACACACACAGAGTCCAATTCTATTCGGATATACAAGGACGACACTGTAAGAAGTACAGACATTCAACAGAAGTTCAAACTTTAATGATTGGGATTGTTGTATACTGACGTGCACTATTTTGTGTACACTTTCCCATATTTTCACCCATGTCTACGGCACGGGGGAGGGAGTCCTACACTCATGGCAGACCAACTGTTCAAACTTACTCCGCCATCATACAATTCCTTTTGAAACTACAGTGTACTGTATTCATTCACCAATACGATCAATTAGTCTGTTCCATTCACACACCAGTCTTATGCTGTATAAACACTTTATTTACACCTTTCTTCCCCTAATATGTTGCTTGGTCTCATATCATGATCTCTGGTTGTTCTGTGCTCAGGTTCTTCCAAGAGCTGTTCCCTACTGAAGTCATCAAACAGATGTAGTAAGTCGTAAGAAAGTCACCCTTTAGTCTTATCTCTTCCATGCTGGGCTAGGTTAATGGCACCTCTCCCTCTCTCTCTCTCTCCCTTAATTCACCACTCCTCCCACTTCTGGTAGTATGTCTGTCGCCCTTCTCCTCCTCTGGACTCTGTCTAAAAGATCTTTGTGCTTCTGTGAGTGTGGGAGTCAAACTACACACGTGTAGTCCGGCCTGGTGTAAAACACTCAGAGAGAGAGAGAGAGAGAGAGAGAGAGAGAGAGAGAGAGAGAGAGAGAGAGAGTATGTGATATCTCTTCTCTGTTTTCTTTTCCACACTCTTCTGTGCCACAGTGTAGACGTCGTCAACACCAACACTCACCTTGTTGGGTATACTGCTATGCTACGCGCCACTTGTATATACCATCAAGTGTACCTCTATCTTGTACCAGTCGTCATGCACCGTATTATGCACCACTGCTATGTACCGTCATGTGCGTCTTTGCCATGCACCATTGGTACGTACTGTGTCATCTACCCTTGGTATGGACCGTCTCATGTGCCCTCGGTACGTACCGTCTTATGTACCCACGGTATGGACCGTCTCATGTACCCACGGTATGGACCGTCTCACGTACCCTCGGTATGGACCGTCTCATGTACCCTTGGTATGGACCGTCTCATGTACCCCACGGTACGGACCGTCTCATGTACCCCACGGTATGGACCGTCTCATGTACCCACGGTATGTACCGTCGTGTGTTGCACTGACGGTACAGCGTCATGTGCAGCGCGGCAGACGAGGCCGGGGTTTCCCTGTTTAGACTCAATTTCCAAACTTTTGTCATTTGCTGTGAGTTATGTGGACAGCAGCCAGTCCCCCGCGCCTCACCAACTGGCAAGTAGAGTCCGAGTTTCCTCAGTAGAGTGCGTGCGTGAGGCAAGCAGCCTCAGTAGAGTGCGTGAGGCAGAGGAGAGTGCCAGAGCATCCTCAGTAGAGTGCGTGACGACAACCACCTCAGTAAGGTGCGTGAGGAGGCTAGAAAGAGCCAAAGCAACCTCAGGAGAGTGGGTGGGGACAACCACAGCATAAGAGTGCGTGTGGTGTGAGAAGTCCAACCTCAGAGAGAGTGCGTGAGGAGGCAAACAGAGTCAGAACATACACAGTGAGGAGTGGGGGAGAGCTTTGGTGTATGCCACCAACCTGCCGAACACAGTTTGGTGGAAGCGGTGAAGACCGACCATATACATGTATACACAGTGGTCGTCTGCAGGGCTCGGGGTGAGGCTGGTTATACGTCTGCATTTACCCGTGCAACAACGAGGACGAGGAGGAGGAGGAGTGGACAAAAGAAAGTCAAACTTGATGGTGATGGTTGATATATATATATATATATATATATATATATATATATATATATATATATATATATATATATATATATACACCACATCGTTCCAATTCACTCTATTCCTTGCACGCCTTTCACCCTCCTGCATATATATATATATATATATATATATATATATATATATATATATATGATAAGAGGGGGCAAAACGTGTGTAAAACTCTCTCCTCGTAATACACAAATGATGACCACACACACACACACACACACACACACACACACACACACGTACAACAACAACAACAACAATCTTGAGAGTCTATCCTGCGTGAGGCACTCACCCGAGTGCTTCCTAACGGGGTTCTGAGCTCCCTCGCCAGGCAGCGTCGGGCCAGCCACGACCTCGTTTCACTAGACTGTTCCTACCTGATAATTTCGAGACACCGCCGCGTCGGGAAGGGCGATATCCAAGTACAAGAGTGTCGAACACTGACCCTAAACGTCCCTGTAGCATTTTCTTTCCCCCACCCGTACTTGGTTCACCGAGTATTCTTCTAATTCTTGAAGAAAACGTGAAAATTTTATAAAAATGAAAAAATAAATCCATTATATATTTCATATATTTTTAACTGTTGCGACGACACGTTACCGATACAGCCCCCGTTCTCTGTATGCTACAGCCACCGTTCTTGTATGCTACAGCTGTATTACAGGGACAAGTATGCACGGGGCTCGTGTATGTAAGATTCATTGGCACATCATCAATTTACAGCTGGTGTCCAGGTAATACTGCAGTGGTGCATTATGTGTCATGGTATTCGCTTGACGTGGGATATCTGGCGAACAGACCACCGTCTGAACAGTGAGGAGTCATTGAGCACGACGGTACGACCTAATCAGTACGACGGTACGACCTAATCAGAACGACGGTACGACCCTTGAGCACGACGGTATACGTTAACTTCGGCACGACGGTACGACCAACCCTTGAGTACGACGGTACGTCCACTTGGGCACGACGGTACAACAACCCTGAGCCCGACGGTACGTCCACTTGGGCACGACGTTACGACCATACGACCAACCCCTGAGCACGACGGTACGTCCACTTGGGCACGACGGTAAGTCCACCTGGGCACGACGGTACGTCCACTTGGGCACGACGGTACGACCATACGACCAACCCCTGAGCACGACGGTACGTCCACTTGGGTACGACGGTACGTCCACCTGGGCACGACGGCACGTCCACTTGGGCACGACGGTACGACAACCCTGAACACGACGGCACGTCCACTTGGGCACGACGGTACGACCAACCCCTGAGCACGACGGTACGTCCACTTGGGCACGACGGTACGACCAACCCCTGAGCTGGAGGGTATGAGTTGAGAAGCATCTATTAGTCAGGTTCAGACAGATTTATTGTGAAAGACGTATAACTGGGCTTTTAATTCATTCTATTATGCAAATGAGGAATATATTATCCTTCTCTCTCTCTCTCTCTCTCTCTCTCTCTCTCTCTCTCTCTCTCTCTCTCTCTCTCTCTCTCTCACTTTCTCAGTAGTGTTAAAGGCCAGACCACCTCGTTTGGACCTGAGGGGGGAGGAGGGGGTGTCTATGTTTATGCAACTCTCTCTCTCTTTGTCTCTATCTATCTATCTATCCAACTCTCCTGTATCTGTTGACGGGTATACAAGTGAAAATGACCTACAAGTCCATCAGATCACATTGGTCACAGAAACCACCACAGTGGTCGGTGTGTGTGTGTGTATGTGTATGTGTGTGTGTGTGTGTGGGGCGGGGGGGGGACGAACACGCGTAAATGCGACACAGAAAACAGAGGAACAGCCGCGGGCTGTGTGACGAAAGACATGCACCGAGACCAATGACACTGGAGTTGCGCCACTGAAGAGGATTTTCACGCCCGAATGGAACGAGGCATCCGGAGGCAGAAAGTGGGAAGAGTAAGCGAGCATCGAACACGAGCGTTTCAGTGGGGGTGGGAGAGTGTGTGGGGCTATGATGGTGTGGGCCTTACAGTTGCAAAGTCATACTCCTGTGTGCCTTGCAGAGGGGGAGAAGGGAGGAGCTATATTCCTGAGTGCCTTGCGGTGGGGGAGGGAGAGCTATACTGCTGTGGGACTTGCACTGGGGGGGAGAGAGAGAGAGAGAGAGAGAGAGCTATATTGCTGTGGGCCATGTCGCGGTGGAAACTATACCCCTGTGGACAGACCCTCCCTTAATTTGATAGTGGTCGTCCCGCAGGGCGAGAGCCGGAGAGAGAGAGAGAGAGAGAGAGAGAGAGAGAGTCTCTCCCCCTTGCGCGTCTCACGTCTCCCACACACATTAACCCCAAGTCGTCCTCCGCATCACGCCTGTACAGTGAGTGACCCCCTCGACCCACCACCACCACACGATCTAATTTGCCTTCGTCTGACACAAGGGTGCGCGCGGGATCATCAGCTTATACATCATGCCACAACTTATACCACCAAAAGGAGGAGGAGAAGGAGGAGCACCTACCCTACCAAGGAGAACCTACACTTCCCCCTTCTCAACCACTCCAAACCAACCCCCTCGGCGAAAAAAAAAAGAAAAAAAACTTTGAATAATAATTCCAAAAAGTTTTGTAATTATGATTATGAAAAGTTTCCCAATGTAGGGAGGGCCTCCCCTCCAAAAAAAAAAAAAATATGTGCAGGTCATTGGGAAGAAACATTAAGTACATTGTTTAATATACGACGGCTAAATCCCAATTAAACCTCTGAGGGATTGTTAAGAGAAATTACCCTTGAGGTTAGGTGCCTGCTGTTTTGGGCTTTGGACCTAACAACGACCAGGGTCAATTAAAGGTCGCCAACGTCAAATAGTAATTACCAATGGAAAGATTATGAAAACGATATTCAGGTGTTAAAGATACACGCTCTCATATATATATATACATACATACATGTTGGAAAGGATCACAATTTTGCGCGTGATCAAGATATTCCTACGAGTCCACGGAGAAAATGAAACACGATAAGTTCCCAAGTGCACTTTCGTGTAATAATCACATCATCAGGGGAGACACAAGAGAGAAATGCATGTTTACCAAAGGGCGTCCTAGCTTCGTCTCTTCGATGTATATCAACTGACATATTTCTCTCTTCTGTCTCCCCTGATGATGTGATTATTACACGAAAGTGCACTTGGGAACTTATCGTGCCTCATTTTCCCCGTGGACTCATAGGGACACACACACACACACACACACACACACATATATATATATATATATATATATATATATATATATATATATATATATATATATATATTATCCCTGGGGATAGGGGAGAAAGAATACTACCCACGTATTCCCTGCGTGTCGTAGAAGGCGACTATAAGGGGAGGGAGTGGGTGGCTGGAAATCCTCCCCTCTCTTGTTTTTTTTTTAATTTTCCAAAAGAAGGAACAGAGAAGGGGGTCAGGTGAGGATATTCCCTCTAAGGCCCAGTTCTCTGTTCTTAACGCTACCTCGCTAACGCGGGAAATGGCAAATAGTATGAGAAAGAGAAAGAATATATATATATAACTGGCCACTAACTGGAAATCAAGGAAAGGAATACAAAGGAACTCCAACAACAACAAAGCATTAGATCCTTTCCAGGCTGTTTGTGTTGGTGGAAGAAGTCAGAAACTCACAGTTTAGTGAGAGGTAATAATATTCTAAGAATATCTACATGTTTTCTTAGACTGACTTACTATATACACTAAAGCAATAAAACAAAAGAGGTATGGAAAACATATGCAAATATTCTCAGACATTACGAAATTTGTTATAACTAGTGAAAAACAAATTTATAATGATAAATGGCATTATGATTTATATTAGCTGACTATTTCTTTCTAAATATGAAAGATAATTGTTACGCAAGAAAATTCTACACAGACAAGTTTACTTGTTAATAAAGTTAAAAACATTATTGGCTATTTCACGTGTCTGGAAACAGATTTTTGCACACACTGTAAATATACAAAGTGAACGAAAAGTCATGAGTATTATCTTCTATAATAATAATCATAATTATTATCATTTATACCAAGATAATGATAAATAGTAATAATAAAAATAATAATAATAACAATATCAATAATAATAATAATAAGAAGAAGAAGAAGAAGAACAATGATGATAATGATAATTAATAATAACTAATAATAATAATAATAATAATAATAATAATGACAGCTAGAGAGTGGATGTGAGCTCATGAGGCCATTTTCTTCGTCTGTCTCTGGCGCTACCTCGCTAACGCGGGCAAATGACAACAATCATAATATACAGAAATATTAGAGAGATTATTATCATTATCAACATCATTATCATAATTATCATTAATATTGTTATTATTGTTATTATTATTATTATCATTAATCATTATTTTTTCTTTCTTTTAAACTATTCGCCATTTACCGCATTAGCGAGGTAGCGCTAAGAACAGAGGACTGGGCCTTTTTTGGAATATCCTCACCTGGCCCCCTCTGTTCCTTCTTTTGGAAAATTATTATTATTATTATTATTATTGTTATTATTATTATTATTATTGTTATTATTATTATTATTATTATCATCATCATCATCATCATCATTATTATTATTATCATTATTATTAATATCATTATCATTATTATTATTATTGAGAGGAAGACAGTCCCGACCTGTGTTTGGCCTGTACAGGCTACCCTGGGATGGTCCAGCCCCGAGGAGTATATAGTCGTCTGATAAAAAAATATTCCACAATTTGCATATCATAACAGGAGACAAAGACGCCTCCTCCTCCTCCTCCTCCTCCTCCTCCTCCTCCCACCACCATCGCTTTCCCATCCCTCCCTTGGTAGACCTCCTCCAGATATTCCGTAACAATGTTAAATGGTTATCATGCTTCTCCCCCCTCCTCACCCCAGTCCTCAATAGCTCTGAGAGAGAGAGAGAGAGAGAGAGAGACAGACAGACAGACAGACAGACAGACAGACAGACAGACAGAGACAGACAGACAGACAGACAGAAACAGAGAGATTGAAAGATTTCCTGTTTCAAGTGTCTACCGAATATATATATGGATGAAGGCATGGAGGCATCATATATGAATATGTACATGTGTATATATGTACGTCTCTGTGTGTTTATGTATGTATACGTTGAAATGTATAGGTATATGTCCGTGTGTGGACGTTTATATATACACATGTGTATGTGGGTGGGTTGGGCCATTCTTTCGTCTGTTTCCTTGCGCTACCTCGCTAACCCAGGAGAAAGCGACAAAGTATAATAAATAAATATTTATATATATATATATATATATATATATATATATATATATATATATATATATATATATATATATATATATATATTCCAATGGACAAATATAGCCAATTTCCTAAGTTAAACATCAGCGTATACCGTATGGTCTGTGATCGCAAAACCCACAATGCGGTGACGTGTTTTAAGACAATGTCAACACTTAATCTTCTCAATAAAGGGTATGCAAACAGAGGCGGCCGCCAGCCAGCCAGCCAGCCAGGCAGAGGAAACCTTGTGAGGTCGTCCCTCCGTGTTAGCCTACTCGTCAGGAGCGGTACTTCATGAATAAATGCATGACCTGTGATGGATGTGTGTGTGTGTGTGTTTGTGTGTGTGTGTGTTCGGGGGTCACGCGCTTGCCGGGGTAATGCATTAACGCAGGAGGAGGGAGGTGGTGGGGGCGGGGGCGTGGCGTAGCACCACCACAAGGGCATGTACCACACGAGACGACGAAATGAGTGTCTACCGTGAGCACACTGCTGACGGCGAACGCGACGAAGGGCTGGCGGGCTAAACATACAACGTTACCCAAGTGTTGGGGATTTACAAAACGCGCGCGAGCGGGGAGGAAGAGGAGGGGAGGTCACCTCCAGCGGGAGCAAAAAAAAAGGCTGTCAGCTGCACCGCCACCATCATCGCCTCCGTCAGTGGATGGGAGATGGATTTCTGTGTCATCGAGACGTTGCTCTATCTAAAATGAGTCCATCACTCTCAGCATGCAATGGATTTCCGAAGGTGCAGGACTCATACAGAGGTTCTTGGTGTTGTAATGATAATAACAATAATAATAATAATAATAGTAATAATAATAATAATAATAATAATATACACACACCACCGGTCGGATTCGAACCCTGGAAGGGGGGTTCGAATCCGACCCCAGAAGAGGAGAACCAGATTTTCAAGGACTGCAGTATCGTGTGGGAAGTATGAGCCTCAGCCAGGTACGCATCTCTCGACCAGCCTCGCGGGGGGAGGATGAACACCTGGGTTGGGTGTTGGACAGACTACCGCGCCCAGGATTCAAACAATCTGGAAACGCGACCAAGGACAGGCCAGCGCTGAGAAATGGCCAGTGTGTGTGTGTGTGTGTGTGTGTGTGTGTGTGTCCTAAGTAGCTGAGTGTAAGGGACACGGGTTTTTACATCCACGTATACGAGTGTATACATAACACGAGCCTGCAGCACACAATGAGTACCATAGCTACAGGCTATGTGCTGGAGTGCGACACATCCCCTGCAAGCTATACCTACCCCCACTCCCGAACAAGTGTGTGGCACAGTTGCTGTGCGCCAGACACAACCAACCCTACTGCCCCAACCCCCGCCCCGCGTAGGATACACAGACAGAGCCAACCATCCAGGAAACATCATTTGCATATCCTCTTACTGGAGGCAGTACCTACCAAGTGGGACAACTGGACCTGAAGTACTCTCCAGCCAATCAACACTGGCGTTTTATGCAAGTGTGTATACCCCCCCACCCCCTCTCTTCCAGCCAGCCAATCACCGGCCGCGGTACTGAGCTTTATATTCACCCAGCCAATCGGAGGCACCGAATTTGGCACTTCTCGACACCGTTGACTCGGCGAGTCAGAATAAGACTCTCTGACGAGCAAAAACTCCTGGCAAGATATTCAGAAAACGGAGGAGGTCGAGGGAAAAAGGAGGTGGGGGGGGGGGGTGGCAAAGGCTCTGGGCGCACTGAGAAATGTAAAGAAAACGAGGTCACTCATCGTTCGTGAGGGGGGAGTAAACATGGGTAAGTTAGAAGGTCAACGTAGTCCCAACGGTGCCCTACATGTTTTAAAGGACGGGAGTGGGTGGATGTCTTGGGAGATTAGACGCCTGAGGACACTATGTGTTGTGAGGAGGGTCGGTGGAGTGAGGAATGACGCGTTCATTGAGAGGTGTGGAAGTAAACGGATTATGTTCGAGAGAGCAGAGTTCCCGGGTGCGCTTGCAAATGTGTGGAGAGGATGGGTGAGGAGAGACAGACTAAGAAGAGGAAACAAGGAGGAAGGGGAGACTCAGGACAGGATTGAAGGCTAGAGTGAAAGATGCTGTGGGTATTCGGTGCCTGAACATGCAAGAGGGTGTGTGGCATGCATGGGACATTGCGACTTGAAGCGATGTGATACATAGGGGATGACGTGCTGTCAGTGGGCTGAAATAGGGAAAATGAGAGATTCTGATGGGCTTAGCTGCAGATAAGAGGCTATGATTTCGGTGCATTATAACTGACAGTTAACAAGTGGATGCGAGTAAATGAAGCTGTCATTCAGTTCCAAGCTCTACCTCACTACGCGGGAAACGGCGAACATGCATATATATATATATATATATATATATATATATATATATATATATATATATATATATATATATATATATATATATATAAGATAAAGAAAAAGCGACCATGTTTTAGGAATCAAACCTTGAGTTGATATATAACAATGATACAATTAATACCATTTCTGATCCAATTATCATAATCACACCCTGGTCATTATCACAACATTATGGTCAACATATCACAAAATCACGGTTATCATCACTGTGATCCCATAGCATTATCATAATCACTGTCATTATCTATAATGTTCGCCTCACGATTATCACATCCATATTTATGAGTATCATAATTATCTAATTTAGCAGTTAAAGCAGCAGTAGGTGTTGATTGGAGCTGTTAATTCAGGGTTATCACTGGTCCCAGCAACAACACAGGCATCCCAGACCGACCAATCAACAAAACGAGTTTAAAAAGAAATAAGAAAAAAACGCCAGTTCTTAAACATCCTATAAATGGAACAATGCCATAAATGACGTTATATATGAAGTCCTCAACCATCCTGTGAAAAAAAAAATTTAAAAATACCCAATCGGTATGTGTTCATTCGTCTGCCGAATGTGTGTATATATATATATATATATATATATATATATATATATATATATATATATATATATATATGTATACGTTGGGATGTATAGGTGTGTATATTTGCGTGTGTGGACGTGTATGAATATACATGTGCATGTGGGTGGGTTGGGCCATTCTTTCGTCTGTTCCTTTGCGCTACCTCGCTAACGCGGGAGACAGCGACACAGTAAAAGTAAATAAATACGTTGAGATGTATAGGTGTGTATATGTGCGTGTGTGGACGTGTATGTATATACATGTGCATGTGGGTGGGTTGGGCCATTCTTTCGTCTGTTCCTTTGCGCTACCTCACTAACGTGGGAGACAACGACAAAGTATAATAAAAAATAAATATAATATATATATATATATATATATATATATATATATATATATATATATATATATATATATATATATATAGTAGACAGAGAACAGCAGATGTAGCTGCCTGCTGTTTGGGAAGAGATGGGGTGGGGGACGGACGAGGAGAGTGCGAGAAGCATATCTGTGACAGACAGACCAACATGGCCCCTCCCTCACACACTTCCAAACGGCCCTGATAACAAGATCTGTCTTCGTGTGATAAGAGAGATAAAAATGCGAGAAAAATGGTAAAAAAAAAATGTTGACGATGACGATGTAATTAGAAGTCTTGAGAGTATATATATATATGTCTGTGTGTGTATATATATGTGTACATTGAGATGTATAGATATGTATATTGTGCATGGGTGGACATGTATGTATATACATGTGTATGTGGGCGAGTTGGGCCATTCTTTCGTCTGTTTCCTTGCGCTACCTCGCTAACGCGGGAGACAGCGACAAAGCAAAATAAATAAATAAATATATGTATATATATATATATATATATATATATATATATATATATATATATATATATATACGTAAGCTTAAAGGACAAATAACCATGAAACAAATTATTATTATTATATATATATATATATATATATATATATATATATATATATATATATATATATATATATATACATATATCATTTCTTCCTTTGTTGTACAAGCTTTCTGTCTGTATCATTAGCCAGGGTCATGAAGGCCGTTAACACCAAGCCATAACCACCAATCGAAAAGCCTTGTGAACACCACCATCATCAGGTGGTCAAGGTAATTTGGATTTAATAGCCAGTAACCTTTAATGGAAGGTCATTAGGCCGGTGCAAACATCTTACAACATTTCATACTAAAAATAAACCCTAAAATTATCCCTAAAATCAAAATCTATAAACCTAAACCTAAATCACCTTTAAGGACAAAACATTTTAGTGATATACATATACAGAAAAATAAGATAATATAGCAGCAGAGATAGAGCGAAATAGTGGAAGAGATATGTATAGAACAGAAAAAAAAAACTGGGAAAAATGTCGCAGAGGAAAGGTAAAATACGTAATTAATTGCTTATTTGGGCGTCCGGTCCATCAACTGTGAACATCATGAAGCCTCTGTGTGTCTGTGTGTGTGTGTGTGTGTGTGTGTGTGTGTGTGTGTGTGTGTGTGTATGTGTGTGTGTGTGTGTGTGTGTGTGTGTGGTGTGTGTGTGTCTGTGTGTGTGTGTGTGTCTGTGTGTGTGTGTGTGTGTGTGTGTGTGTGTGTGTGTGTGTGTGTGGTGTGTGTGTATGTGTGTGTTTGTGTGTGTGTGTGGTGTGTGTGTGTGTGTGGTGATGTTTCTGTTTACCAAGAGGTGTACACCCAGGGCGAGGGGCGTATGTACACCCAAGGGTGGGATGTACACCAAGGGGAGGGGTGTATATACGTACACCTACCCAGCCAATACCACCGAGCCATTACTACCCCTACCTACCCAGCCAGTGTGGCCTGTAGTGCCTCTATAAAGGTCATCCTGTAGGCGGTTAATGAAGGATATCAGGCCTTAGCGCGGCAACACTGCCAGTGGCATAGTGGGTAATGGCGGGGTCAGGAGCCTGGGGGGGAAACCCTTACCCCTTGTGGGCAAGAGCATGGAAGGATCAGGTCATAGATCTGGTCGGGATGATCGTGCCGTCGTGCTCAAGGGTCGTGCCGTCGTGCTCAAGGGTCGTAACGTCGGGGTCAAGGGTCGCACCGTCGTGCTCAAGGGTCGTACCGTCGTGCTCAAGGGTCGTACCGTCGTGTTCAAGGGTCGTACCGTCGTGTTCAAGGGTCGCACCGGCGTGCTCAAGGGTCGCACCGTCGTGCTCAAGGGTCGCACCGTCGTGCTCAAGGGTCGTACCGTCGTGCTCAAGGGTCGTACCGTCGTGCTCAAGGGTCGCACCGTCGGGCTCAAGGGTTGCACCGTCGTGCTCAAGGGTCGTACCGTCGTGCTCAAGGGTCGTAGCGTCGTGTTCAAGGGTCGTACCGTCGTGTTCAAGGACTCCATACGGATCCACCACCTCCTTGCCTCCAAACAGGCTCAATTTGGAGATTCGCCCCTCCAAACAAAAAAGAAATACTGATAAAAATCTCAGCTTCATTACACACACACACACACACACACACACACACATACACACACACACACACACACACACACACACACACACACACACACACAATCTAAACACCGGCAAAGTCACTCTCACACCAGTTATTCAAAGATCAGATTCTCCGCGTCAAGTCTGTGGCCAGGCAGCGAGTGAGTCGCACACCAACCTCCTCCTTCCTCGCGTCCACTAAACTTGGGCCAACTTTGCCCAGCTTGGACAGCATTTCCCGGGCAACCATACCAAGGCAAGAAACTCTGCGATGATCCCTGTTGACGCTACGGACCCCGCATCATTGCCAGCTGTTACTTTTCTGTATTTATTTTGGGTGGTCGTGTATTTCTTATCCGTGTTACGACGCAAGAAGTAATGTCTCTTTATTCACCCATGCACCTGTAAACATATGCACACATTCGTATGTATCTAACTCAGGACCTCCCTACTTTATTTCCATGCACATTATCTATCTATCGCCCAACCTGCCCCTCTATCAGTTACCCACTCATGCAAGAGGGATACAATGAGAAGTCGAGGCAAAGGAGGTCGTCATGCGTGACAAACCTCGCAAAAAAATTCTACGCGAGTGTGAGCTCCGTTTTACGCGAAAAAAAAAGAAATCGTTATCCCGATCCACACCACCACACAAAGACCGGTATTGTCCTGGTTTATCTGTTTGTTTTTCGTCAATTCCTCTACTTCTTAAGTTTATCGTCCAGACTTGCTTCCTATTTTCTTTTCATCTCCTTTACTAATATCATTAAAATTAATACATTATGATCAATTATCTCTTTACACTTTAGGTGAAGAAACAGTTTTTTATCTTAAATTACTACTGAAACGAAAGATTACCCGTCTTATCAGTAACTCTTCGATTTTCTAAATTTTCAAAATTATTTCTATAATTTCCTTTACGTGTTGTATGGTCTACTGCATTTAGTCACGTTCATAGCTATCCTAGCTCATTTACTAGACGTAGGAAGTGAGTAGAGATACACCTGTCCGTTGGTTGAACCGCGATACTGGAATTAAAGTCACCATAACACGAACCCAGAGGGATCTTTTCAACCATTTCTGGGAGCAAGGACTTTTACAGTCTGTGTTGAGTCTCATGTGGGACCAGGGGGTGTGAGGAGGAACACCCTGGGCTGGGGTAGAGAGTGGGAATGTTGCTTGATGCGGACAAATGGTTACTGGAAGCTGGGGAGCGTCTGTTGTTGTACACCCAGCTTTTCTCAAGAAACCTGAGGCCGTATGAAGCGTCCAGAGACAAGACTCTGGAAAACAGATCCCTGTCATGTTGTGGGGACTGGATGCTAGATGAGATGAGATGAAGATAAGGTACTGGGAGTCGGGGGGGGTAGATGAGGTGAAGGTAGGAACGGGAAGTGAGGGACTAGAAGGCATGGACTGGGGAAGCTGATTGGTATGTTTAGTTGCGGACTTCCAGAAATCCACAGGACGAGACGATCTGTCGTGGATCCAAGTTAATGAATCAAGATATGGCGAAGGTGGAGGATATCACACCACAGACGTGACTTTGGAAGTTGTGAATAGTTATGCATCCCTTGGCTTCTAACTGGTTTAGTAGTAGAGGTAATAGTAATAGTAGTAGCAACAGTAGATAAAGCACCAGAAAATCTCTTTGCACTGATGAAATGACAGCAGCAGACGCCATAACGCATTAAGCATGAGAAGCCAATCATAACGTCTATCAGCTTACCTGAAGCTGAGGATAGACTCGTGTCTGCATCAACCACATCCAAGCCATACCAGAACCCTTAACGTTCACCTCAAGCACCAGATATACGATGGTGGCTCTACCATCAGTTTATACGATTCGATAATGCCATTCGTTCATCCACCTACCACTTTGACCTTTTTTTTATATACAAATTTTTGTTGTATTTTCACTGGGACGTTGACATCTTTACTGTTTTGTTCATCTGAAGTTCCGTTACTTCGTTTCAAGGTCTGCTGAATCATTCGAAGCAGTGATTCATAACTCAGATGGAAAGCAAAGACAATTCGAAGTTCCAATGCTTCATTCGAGGGTTTAAATCAAAGATTCATCTTCTAAAAAGCAAGTAATCCTAATCTGACGCTTCGCTGCTTCGATTTGAGTCTTATCCGAGAGTGCAAAGCAATAATTCATTTCACATAAGCAGACCAGCGCTATTTCAAAGCTCCATCGTTTCTGTCTAAGCTTCGGTCGACGGTTTCGAAGCAGCCATGCATATCTCAGGGTATGCAAACGCGCTGAACAGAGGCTCCCCTGATTCGGTTCAAGCTTCAGGCGAGGGTTCGAGGCAGTAATTCATCTCTCAAGGCAAGTAGCGACCATTTGTCTCTCGGCCAATCCAAAAGTTTATGAATGATGGTTCGCCCACAGACGGATTACACCGCCTTTTATGACGATCTTCCTCTTAGCTGTGAACAAATAGTCTTTAGCTCCCCTTTTGTTGCTGTTAATGATACTCTTCTGTTTACGATGCTGCTCCTTTGAGGGCACGACGGTACGCCCCTCAGGCACGACGATACGACCCTTGGGTGTGATGGCCTGGCCTTTGACCTGACATTGGTCGGAAACCAAGATCATAGCAACCAAAGGTTCGTACCGTCCTGCTTAAGGTTAAGAACGACGGTACGATCCTTGATCAAGACGCTACGATCCTTGATCAAGACGCTACGATCCTTGATCAAGACGCTACGATCCTTGATCAAGACGGTGCGATCCTTGATCAAGACGGTACGATCCTTGATCACGACGGTACGATCCTTGATCACGACGGTACGATCCTTGATCACAACGGTACGATCCTTGATCACAACGGTACGATCCTTGATCACGACGGTACGATCCTTGATCACGACGGCACGATCCTTGATCACGACGGTACGATCCTTGATCAAGACGGTGCGATCCTTGATCAAGACGCTACGATCCTTGATCAAGACTGTGCGATCCTTGATCACGACGGCACGATCCTTGATCACGACGGTACGATCCTTGATCACGACGGTACGATCCTTGATCAAGACGGTACGATCCTTGATCAAGACGGTACGATCCTTGATCAAGACGCTACGATCCTTGATCACGACGGTACGATCCTTGATCACGACGGTACGATCCTTGATCACGACGGCACGATCCTTGATCAAGACGCTACGATCCTTGATCAAGACGCTACGATCCTTGATCAAGACGCTACGATCCTTGATCACGACGGTACGATCCTTGATCAAGACTGTGCGATCATGAGCATATATATATATATATATATATATATATATATATATATATATATATATATATATATATATATATATATATATATTTTCCCATCGTAAAAAAAAAAACAGGAGGAGGATGTGGGAATTAAGAGAGAAGCTCTGAAGTTTGTGGGGTGGTGGTAATGGAGTGGCACAGGCAAGGGAAACTTCTTGCAGTGTTTGCTCGTGTCGACAACACCTCTGCAACACCTGACCGACGCCGAGGGATCCTCGGGGAATAACTAAAAGTTTACGGGGGTTCGTGAGGCATTGAGGTGGGAGGGTGAGGCACTGGGGTGTGGGGAGGTCGGAGGAGGAGGAGGAGGAGGAAGGAATTGTTACAGTTTTCTGTGCTGCAACTTGAAAATGATGCTTTTCTTTATACTCGAAGAAACGTCTTGTGTGTTTCTTTTTTTTTTTTTTTTCATGGGGTGGTATACGGTTTGGTGGGGTGGCACGGGTGAGTGGTTGAACCAGTCATAGCCATTTATGGTGTGTGTGTGTGTGTGTGTGTGTGTGCGTAACACAAACACAGTGGTTTGTGTGTGTGTGTGTGTGTCTATACTCGTTTGTAGCCCTGCTTGTGTTCCTGTACGTGACACAGATTCCTATAGAGTACTAGGGTAATACGCTCTCTCTCTCTCTCTCTCTCTCTCTCTCTCTCTCTCTCTCTCTCTCTCTCTCTCTCTCTCTCAGGCAATTTCAGTCCATTAATTCCCCTGCCCCCCCCCCCCCTCCTCCTTCCTCCTCTACCCACTGTACTATTTCCCAGCCATTAGCGCGACATAAAAATGAATTATCAGGAGATCTGTAATTAATAAAGTTTAGAGGCTCAATTTTGTTCCTGGCTTTCCTAATTAATGGCTGAAAACCCCCCTACCCCCACTTATGAAATGCTTCAGGGTTTTCCACCGAAAATATATATATATATATATATATATATATATATATATATATATATATATATATATATATACAGAAAGAGAGAGAGAGAGAGAGAGAGAGAGAGAGAGAGAGAGAGAGAGACTATATATATATATATATATATATATATATATATATATATATATATATATATATATATATATATTCATGTATGTATGTATGATATAAATCTCCATGAGAGCTGGACCAAAAAGCCCCTAACGCGTCGGAAATAAAATCCCCCGTCATTACCAAACAGTTGGCAATAAGAGTATGCAACTCTGTCTTAAATAATAGTGGGTAATAAAAGTCCCGAAATGAAATTCCGGAAGAGGGTGTTGGGCAAGAGAGGTCAGCTACGGCTGTGAGAAATCGAGATTATTAAAGAATTTTTTTGTTTTGGTTTTCATTTTCCTTACTTTATTCTCGTTCGTAATATTTATGTCCTAGGACTATGTCTCACGTCATACATTCTTGGATTCTGGGTACAATATGTCGACAAAATACAAGTATCATATATATATATATATATATATATATATATATATATATATATATATATATATATATATATATATATATATATTTTTTCTTTCTTTCAAACTATTCGCCATTTCCCGCGTTAGCGAGGTAGCGTTAAGAACAGAGGACTGGGCCTTTGAGGGAATATCCTCACCTGGCCCCCTTCTCTGTTCCATCTTTTGGAGAAAAAAAAAAAAAAAAAAAATTATATATAACGATTACTTAACATCAGCTTCGACTTGACCCTACGAACATATATACAGCGGGACCAAACATCCACTGATGTGTCATGGCAGAACATCATAAATACCTGCCCAGTTAACACATGAGCTAAGTTTGGAAATAAAGGCCCCCGCTCCAAGTTTTCCAAAAAGGTCTTAAAGAAAAGGAGGCTTTAAGGATGAGGGAGGGAGAAGGAGAGAGAGAGAGAGAGAGAGAGAGAGAGAGAGAGAGAGAGAGAGAGAGAGAGAGAGAGAGAGAGGTGAAGGAACTTGGCGTTCAATAACGCAGAACACAGACGATAAATGAGAGGAGCGAGACTTTATGAAATCTTTCTTCCAGAGTCGAAATGTACATTAATTTTAAATATTATAAAAAAAAAAATAATGTTCGGTCGTCTGCACCTTCCATTCCACTTGGTCAAACATGTAAACGAGTGTGCAGCATTCAGTGACAATTTCTTTTTTTTCATTTTCAAGATTTCTCATACAGAAATGCACGAAGTTTCGCTCTTAATTTATCTGCACGTCACATTTAGCAGTACGGAGAAATCATTTTAAAAAGGATATATGTTCTCGGACCGTCAGACATGAACTGTATGCTGAGGCGGCAAGACCAGAACACGGACACAAAACAATAATAGAGACCATAATCAAACAATAAAACAGGAGAATAAAGAGACCAGAACAATATAATAAAACAGAACAGAACGATAAATTATAACAAAGAGACCAGAACAATGTAATAAAACAAACCAGAACGATAAATTATAACAAAGAGGCCAGAACACGAAACAAAATAAAAACCAGAACAATGAATTAAAATAAAAAGACCTGAACAATAAATCATAATAAAAAGACCTGAACAATAAATCGTAACAATAAACAGACCAGAACAGTTGAATAAAACAATAAACAGACCAGAACAGTTGGATATAACAAGAAACAGACCAGAACAGTAAAACACTTCGGAAACGGCCATAAATAAGGGAACGGCTGATTCCTGGAGGGAAATTATACCAGGAGTTTCACAAGTTCCCCTTCGTTATTCAGCAACATTTTTTTTCCCCCCCTTTTTCTTCGATAGTCCTACCCACGTTTTCCCTCAACATCACCGCCCAGCTTGCTCTCAAGTGGTGTGTGTGTGTGTGTGTGTGTGTGTGTGTGTGTGTGTGTCCACATTCGTCAGTCCAGAGGGGCGCGTCCGTTTAAGTAAATCATTAACGAGTATCATTCTTAGGGTCCGCCGACTTTGTACACAGAGATAAGCCACGCATTTATGTCCCTCCCTAAGGGTGAGGAGGAGGAGGAGTCCACTGACCTCTTTCCCCTTTAAACCGCGAGGAGCGTCCCAACCCTTATTACTATCTTTCCACCAACGCGCCTTCCCTCCCTCCCTCCCTCACTCCCCGCGCGTCCCATCCCTCACCATCTTCCATCACACTCTGCCAGCCTCCCCGTCCCCAGTCGCTCCACCCAGACGCACCAACTCATGATGCATTTCCAGCTGACCTTCACCTGTAATATCTAGTCATATATATATATATATATATATATATATATATATATATATATATATATATATATATATATATATATATGTGTGTGTGTGTGTGTGTGTGTAATCATTGCTATTATCATTATCATTATTACTATTAGTAATAGTAGACGTAGTGGTAGTTCTACGCGTTGTTGCCAGTGGGCTGGACCAAGGCATATGAAGCGGTTACGATGAACCACGGAACAGTGTGTGGGGCTTGGCTGTGGACGGGAGGATCTGGCTTTAGCACATCATACATGACAAGTTGAGAGCCAGTGTGTGTGTGCGTGTGTAAATGAAGCCATTGTCCTCTCGTTCCTGACTCTACCGCTCGAAGAGGAGAGAAGCAACAGTTCGTGTATATATGCTGTGATTATATATATATATATATATATATATATATATATATATATATATATATATATATATATATAACCACTTGCGTGTATTTACACTCGATTAAAAAGTCACCTTCGACGAGGTCGTATCTCTGCCAATGGACGAAAAGGAGTACAGTCACCTTACATGAATGAGGCAGATGTAATGCAACAACAGTAGCCCCCCCCCCCCCTCCAGACTTGTGTGTAGAACAAGGGTGTGTTTTCTCTCTCTCTCTCTCTCTCTCTCTCTCTCTCTCTCTCTCTCTCTCTCTCTCTCTCTCTCTCTCTGCGATAAGCCTCAATCTATCTAATAGAACGAAATCCCCTTGATAACTGCCATCAGCTGTATCATGTTATGAAATATAATTCTTACAGTTATTCAAAAAAAAAAGAAGAAAACATGGTGACCAACAAACCTCATTATAAACTTCAGTACAACAGATTCATGTGTGTAACTTCACGAGAATCTGACCCATATTACCTATTCTATTTTATATATCATTTATGTGTGATGACAGAGGTATACCAAATAGACATATGGCAAATAGATCTAACATGAATTACGCTTAGATTATGAATATAATACCGATTCCATTCAATATATCATTTATGTGTGATGACAGAGGTATACCAAATAGACATATGGCAAATAGATCTAACATGAAGTACGCTTAGATTATGAATATGATGTAAATTGGTCATAGTATTGATATTTATATAAAAAAGCAAGGTTTCTTTTTTTCTCGTCCGTGCTAATTTCTTCTTACAACAGCGTGAAGGATATGTGGCCCGTGTGTGTGTGTGTGTGTGTGTGTGTGTGTGTGTGTGTGTCTCCGCTGCTGGGGTGACCTGTTCTGCTTTAACCTCTTCACCGGGATGGTGCAACCCTTTCCTGGGTACGTTGACCTGGCTTCTGACCTCACTCTCAAGGGTCAAGGTCAATTACGTGCACATCATCACATCGAGATTCCAACCGTCGTGCTACGTGGGGTCGCACCGTCGTGCTCATGGGTCGTCGCACCGTCGTGCTCAAAGGTCGTCGTACCGTCGTGCTCAAGGGTCGTCGTACCGTCGTGCTCATGGAGCCGTCGTACCGTCGTGCTCAAGGGTCGTCGTACCGTCGTGCTCAAGGGTCATCGCACCGTCGTGCTCAAGGGTCGTCGTACCGTCGTGCTCAAGGGTCGGCGCACCGTCGTGCTCAAGGGTCGTCGTACCGTCGTGCTCAAGGGCCGTCGTACCGTAGTGCTCAAGGGTCGTCGTACCGTCGTGTTCATGGAGTCGTCGTAACGTCGTGCTCAAGGGCCGTCGTACCGTCGTGCTCAAGGGTCATCGTACCGTCGTGCTCATGGAGTCGTCGTAACGTCGTGCTCAAGGGTCGTCGGACCGTCGTGCTCATGGAGCCGTCGTACCGTCGTCCTCAAGGGTCGTCGTACCGTCGTGCTCAAGGGTCGTCGTACCGTCGTGCTCAAGGGGTCAAAAATGTACCAACAACAAAGCTGGCCTCGGCCTCTGGCCCCGCACCTCCAGTCTGACATGTTGCAAACAGTATTGCAAATTTTATGGCATCATAAAAACTACCGAGTCGATTATTAGGCTGGCAACACTATGTTGCATCTGAATTGGATTTTTCCCCGAGTCTGATGCATGTATGACCATATTTAGGGCAAACTTTTTTGTTACGTTTTTCTATGTACGACTCTCTGCATATTCATACATATATTTCTATATGTATATGTCAGCACGTATGTATTATTCCCATATACAGCCCGCGGGATCCTTTAACCAACGGGTCGTGCGTGCAGCTTCAAAGCTGCGCTGCACTCAGTAGCAGGGACAGGATGGACTCCTTTGAGGCAAGAAGGTCCTTCACGGGACTGTACTCGGTTTCGTCAACTGACGATCAATACAACCTAGTTAAAAGTCATTTTTACTGACATTGTACATCGGTACCACCAATGTATATGTATATACGTATGTATGAATGTCTGTATGTATGTATGGATGGATTTATATGTAATGTAATGTGAAGACAAAAGCAAATTTACTCTCCTTTTTCAACAATGGGCAAATACAATACTTTTCAACTAACTGGGACACACACACGCCAGAGTTTACCTCAAGTCATTACGAAGTTTTTTTTTTTTTTCCTGAAGTCTTCAGACAAGGCAGATTTTCTGACGTCACCGGAGACCTCCATTAGTGGCCAGGGTAACAGCCAGCGGCACTCTGGCCAGTGGAGGGGACCGGGAACTGTTTACAGAGGGAGGTAATCCTTTTACCAGGCTGCCACCTTGTTGACATTCCGGGTGGCTGAGTCAAAGACTCTCTCTCTCTCTCCCGCGCGCCTTCGTACTGTTACCCCGGAGAGTAACGTACAGTATCGGGCGGTGTCGTCAACCTCTGCTGCTTCGTTGGCCAAATGAATCACGTCTTTTAGGACAGAATGGTACCCTTCTCTTTGTTTTTCAAGGATGAATTATTTAATTCTGTGTTAAAAGAACAAGGTGCCAGCCATGTCTGTTAAACTGATCAGTGCGAACAGAGTAAATATGTGGCATTTTCCTTCCGACATATCGTCATGTCGATATACTTTCTGAGAAGATTTCATCACCAGGTTTACATGTGTAATTTTCATATCTAACACTATTACTACATCCAGAACATCACTACAAACATCAGAACATCTCAATACTTCTTGTATTTCGTGGCAACACTTGCGTGTCTGGCAATACGACTCGGTGTGCAGTGTGGGGGAAGGGTTTTGGAGAGTGGAAGACTGGGGGGACTCCTCCCCCAGAAGTGGCTAGGGCTCAGGCCTCCCCCAGGAATGGCCAGGGCTCGGGCCTCCCACAGGAGTGACCAGGGCTCAAGCCTTCCCCAGGAGCGACCAGGGCTCAAGCAGCTGGTCCACGGGGACCAAGATGGTGCAACATTACCCCACCTGCCCGGCTAATGACCTGGGTCGCTGATGGGTTCTCAAGCGTGTGCGTGTGTGTGTTGTGTGTGTGTTTGTGTGTGTGTATCCCTCTCCATCCTACCTAACCTACCCACTAACAACAGACAAGGGATACAAACTAGCAACAGACAAAGAATAAAACTGTTTTCACCCGCTCGCCCTTAAATACGATATTGCCAAGCATTTTTTTCTTCGCTATACAATACAATTTCCATGAGCCTCTTTTTATTATCATCTTCATTTCAATTAAAACTATATGAAATTCATTCGTCACACTTTGTGTTTCCATTTCGAAATCGCTCCGTCGGTCGAGTGTTGAGAAAGCGAGGTTCTCAACACACGGAGTGTGGCAAGTGTTGCGATGCGTTTTCAACATCCGTGGCGTACAAGAAAAAGAAACCCACATATATACACAGCATACAAGAAAAAGAAACCACATATATACAAATCCTATACGAAAGAGAAAACGAAAAAAATATATAAAAAAAAAAAAAACGCGAGCAGAGGGGCCAAGTATGGTAGTTAAGTATACACAGTGGAGTATACGTAGTGGAGTATACATAGTGGAGTATACATAGTGGATTATACGTAGTGGAGTATACATAGTGGAGTATACATAGTGGAGTATACATAGTGGAGTATACGTAGTGGAGTATACATAGTGGAGTATACGAAGTTGAGTATACATAGGGGAGTCTACGTAGTGGAGTATACATAGTTGAGTATACGTAGTGGAGTATACGTCGTGTAGTATACACACAGAAGTAGAGAACCATTGTGCTCACATTAAGAGACCGGAATATGCCACCGCTGGTTCTCTGGTCAACCCTCTTTGTTGCCTCTGAGCCGCCTCGGGCCCGGGCAGGAGGGTGCCATCCCACTCACGCCTCAGAGACCATGCTCGCAACGCACTGTCGCGAGATACTGAGCCTTAAGAGGTATATTGGTCGTCATTCTGGTCTCCAGGGAGACTTCTGCATCTGCGTCCTTCTTGTCTGCATGTTAATCTTCACTGTCTCTTTCGGAAGAGAGAAAAGTCTCCAACAGAGAGACGGATGGATAGATAGAGACAGATAGCTAGATATATAGATAATAGACAGATTAACAGACTTATAAACGCACAACCACACAGACATACAAGCTCTGTGTGTGTGTGTGTGTGTGTGTGTGTGTGTGTGATGTAACGTCAGTAGACAATCAATTATGGCCATAATTAAATGGACGCTATGGCATTACGATTGTAATTGGCAAATAGGTATTTATATCTATATGTAAATATGTATCGTGTACGCTAAAGTTGTGTACTAATAATAAATACGACACTTCTACCAACATCCTAGAAAATATACATTATTACTAGTATACGTTTCATATATTATTAATTAATTAAGTAGCAATACAAGGGATAATAAAATGTTGTAGTCAAGTGTTAACAGCAAAATTCTCCAGTCATTTTGGTCGTCTGACAAGCATTCGCTGGTGTAGCGAGACGCTGGTCACAAGCGAGACAAGGGGTCGGCGAACACAGTTTATTTCACACCCTCTGACGTTTATACGAGTTCCCGTTGCACAGAGACCGCTGTGCCACAGTGAGGGTTCCAAGAAATTATAAGATTAGAGAAGGGATTGCTTCCATCTTTACCCAGAGCTGTGTCAGGAGAATGTTAGGCGAGGCACAGAACTTTTGTGTTAAGGGTGGTAGACATAACATCCCTCCCCCACCCCACCTCATTACTGGCTGCTGTCTGTGCCACGGAGACCATCATCAAGCCCTTGTCGTACGTCGCCGTCTGTGTTACACACGCCAAACCAGCCAGCCTTTCCCTCGCTGGAGACTAATACAGCTTCTCATGTAGAGTCTCTCCAACGGAATTATTCATTTTTTCTCTTCGTCTTCTTCTCTGAAATCTAATTACCTTGATCGACCATGATCTCGCAATCTGAGGAGCGTTTACCAGCGGCTTTAGCTTCTGTATGCAAATTAGATCTCGTGCACACCAGAGGGGAGGGTGTGCGTTGATAAGGTCAATATACAGCTTGGGCTGAGCTGAGGGTTGTCTGTTGGTGCTGGAACCCACGACCCTCGCTGCTGGCCAACGGGGTCGCGAATCCCTGGGCGATTTGGTCGTACGAGAAGTGTCAGTGGTTCTCCGCTGTTCTTCGGTACATTAAGTGTTCTCAGACGAACAAAATGTTCAGTATCTCAGCGTAACTCGGGGCCCCTTAGCTTTTTTGCCTTTGGAAATCTATAACTCTCACCTCCGAAAGCATTCCTTGTGAGGAAAAGTGGATGAAGGAATGCATCCGTCTGAGCTTCGTGTTAAGTCACAGCAACCACACATCACGTCTCCAGAAACAAAGAATACACAGGACATGGTATCTTGTCACCAACCATGGCCTCTAAACTGTACTGGCAATCCCACAAGATGAACGTGGCAAAACTGGCCTCCCTTACGAAATAAAAACAGATGGAGGTGTTGCACGGGTGGCACAATCATGTCGCTTGTGGGCAGCTGTTCCTCATCTTACCGGGACGACCTCCTCACTCGCTCCGGCGTGGAGCACTGCTGTGCACACGTCCACATCTGGGGGTGGTCCTTTCCCCCTCACGTCATTATTAACCACATTGGAATAAGAAGTCTTCCACCTACTTAACTCTCCCGCCCGAACGTCCCCTCAAACCACACCTTCTTCCATGTGACGTGTTGGTGCCTCCCTCTCTCGGTGCTACGGGTATTATTCCCACCGCTGCTCGCCTGAGCTGTTTGCGCGCTGCTTCCGTTGGCTTCTCTGTGGACATCAACTAGCCAGACGAGGACAGACCATTGGACCTCCTCCTTTTCTCGTGAGGCGAGGCTGTGAAATCCTCCGCTATTTTCTTTCTCCCTTTCCTTCCATAAGCTTTCCACCTCTAGGAGTCGGGAGTACAACACACTCGATTCGGAGCTGCTCAGGTCAATCATGCCTGCATGAATTTCTCTCACCGTTTTCTTAACTTTCATCCAAAATGACCATGATGAGGGCCAGCGCTTGCCCGTAACTCTCCTGCAGGAACTATAAACTCTGCGCATCACGAACATAACGTAATGTAACTCTAAACATCAAACATAACGTACGTAGCTCTACACATCACGAATATAACGTGAGTAACTCTACACACACGAACATAACGTGCGTAACTCTACACATCACGAACATAACTCTAGGCATCACGAACATAACTACACATCACGAACATAACTTCACATCACAAACGTAACTACACATCACGAACATAACGTCAGTCCTCTTGATACGATCTTCTGAGTAAATAACACAGCGGAAGATGGAAGATGCAAAAAAGAAAATTGACGGAGCTGCGATTAATTAAGAAAACGGTTACTATGACGGACAGACTGGGGCAACTCAGCAATTAAAAAAAAAGTAATATGAAGCAATCGGAGGCGCATGGATGGAAGATACTTAAAACCTAAATTAGACACTGAAACTGTTAAAGAATATCCACGAAATATTTTTTTTTCTACTGTATAATTTTTATCACATCTAAACGTGTAATTTGGACGAGCGTTGCCTGGAATACTATACCTATATTAAGCTTTAAAATTGCAACACTATATTAAGTTCCGAAATTGCATCTGTTTTGCAAATCCATGCATTTATAAATAGCCGGGACGGGCGATCCCGATATTGCTTCATCAAGGCTTGATTTTAGCACGAGATTAAACCTCGGGACTCAGGGAAGACAAAGAAAAAAAAGTTTGCAAATATCTTGTTCAAGGAAGAATTTGTTTCGTAAAATCTGCCTAGGGGGTAGAGGACTTAAAGAGTTGATACGTCCTTACAGAAACCAAACTTTCAACAGCCATTGCTAAAACGCGCACTAAGATCCCTAAAAAGTGACCACACCTACAGTCAGCACTGGAACAAGCAGAAGGCATCCTGGAACGTGAGTGAACTTTAAACAGCCATACCGTAACGGGCACCAGGAGTCCTGGAACGTGACCAAGCCTTCGACAGCAAGTGCTGGAACAGGCACAAGGAGTCCTGGAACGTGACCAAACCTTTAACAGTTAGTGCTGGAACAGGCACAAGGAGTCCTGGAACGTGACCAAACCTCCAACAAATAGTGCTGGAACAGGCACAAGGAGTCCTGGAACGTGACCAAACCTTCAACAGTTAGTGCTGGAACAGGCACAAGGAGTCCTGGAACGTGACCAAACCTTTAACAGTTAGTGCTGGAACAGGCACAAGGAGTCCTGGAACGTGACCAAACCTCCAACAAATAGTGCTGGAACAGGCACAAGGAGTCCTGGAACGTGACCAAACCTTCAACAGTTAGTGCTGGAACAGGCACAAGGAGTCCTGGAACGTGACCAAACCTTTAACAGTTAGTGCTGGAACAGGCACAAGGAGTCCTGGAATGTGACCAAACCTCCAACAAATAGTGCTGGAACAGGCACAAGGAGTCCTGGAACGTGACCAAACCTCCAACAAATAGTGCTGGAACAGGCACAAGGAGTCCTGGAACGTGACCAAACCTTTAACAGTTAGTGCTGGAACAGGCACAAGGAGTCCTGGAAAGTGACCAAACCTTCAACAGTTAATGCACAAGGAGTGCTGCAGCGTAACCAAACTTTCAACGCTCAGTGCTGGATTAGCAATGTCCTCCTGAGAAAGTCTTAAGCAAGCCCTCAGCAATCAGTGTTGGAACAGAAAAATACTCCTGGTACGGAGCCCAACTTCAACAGTCAGTACTGGAACAGAAAAACTACTACACAAGAACGAAACCAAACTTCAGCCATCAGTGCTGTAATGGTAGGGCCAGCTCAGAGCAGCCATAACACCTGGCGTATAAACAGATATAAAATGTCTGGAACACAAACACGAGTGCTAACTCACTCCTTCTGCGGCTCGTCTCGGAGATTCATGTGATGGCAGTCTGGTTGGCTCGCTCCATCACGGGGTAAGTGGGCAATATTCCTACTCAAGCACTCGTGGAAGATATGAGAAAAGTCTGGAAAACTGATGCAACATATTTTAGTCAAATCAGACAGCCGAGGAAGACGTGGAGAATGGTCGAGAATGTTATGAGTGAACTGGAAGTCTGTTTACATTTGATGGATTCCATGAAGATGGGAAAGAGAGTTGAAGGTAACAAATAAATTGATTCTCCTCCAGATAAAGCGACTAAGAATAAGGGCGACCTGTCCTATATTCTTATGCATATAACTAAGTTTTGTTGGCATTATAATTCTCTTCCTGTATAACTCTTCAAATACTGTTGCGTGAAGGAAAGGACTAAAGCCGTTGCTACACAAAAGTGTAAAACATCTTTTCATGAGGTAAGAAACACAAATGTACATTATTCTCAACACTTCCAGACAGTCAGGCAAGATGCACCGGTTTCCAGGAGCACCTATAAGGTTCTACTAAACTTAAAGACGGAGGCAAATTGACACAATATCTACAACCGTATTCTTTGTATCATTACAGCCGTTAAGTGTTCTCGGTATACTGCTTCGCGTCATAACATTTCGAAATGAGCAAAGAGAATCTGTCAAGTCTCTTTCCCTGAAAAATTACCTACAACTTGCGTCTTTGAAAGGTTTTTCGGTAACAGAACTACGTTCCAGTAATGCTCTCACTACTTTTCGAATAAGCCGATCTTTATCTCACAAATCTAAAAAGGTTTCTCAACAAATATCCTAAATACGATATTGGTTTCACGCCCTGGAAAAGGTGCCTTTCCATAGTGGGAAATGCTCTTTGGTAAAGGCCACTCCCTTTTCGTTCCAGAATCAATCCTTCCTCTAGCTCCTGGAAAAGAAGGCTCTTCGCTTCACTTCTGATAACAATCTTTTCGTTCAGGCAATGGAAACACTTCCCGGCCTCTGGTCTGGATATTGTCGCTCTCCTCAGTCCCTAGAAAAAGTTTCCGCCCTCTTGGTCTGGATATTGCCGCTCTCTTCAGGTCCTGCAAACACCGATTGCCCTCCTGATCTGAATATTTCCTTTCTTCCTATATCATGGAAATACCCCCTGGCTTCCCGGATTGGACACACTAGCTTTCCTCAGGTCCTGAACATAGTGACTCATCCTCTGGGCTGGATACTACTGCTGCTCTTCCCAGGTCCTGGAGAGACTCCCTCGCCTCCCGCCCTGGATATTGGCATTCTCCCCAGCCCCTGGAAAACCCTGGCCTCTTGGTCTGGATTTTGTCACTCTCCTCGGGCCCTAGAAACGAGTCCTTGAGTCGAGCACTGAAAATGTTGCCTCGCTTGAAGCCTAGCAAAGTGACAGAGAGCAACGCCTCTTCCAGAGCCTCTCTCGCTGGCCATTCCAGCATAATGTAAATTCTTCCGTCGCGCTGGAACGCTTCCGGTCTCAAGAAAGGAGGGATCCACGAATGCTGCGAGAGCTGATAAATATTATGGAATTCCATTACCTGGGGACTGGATCCGCGTGAAGATGGGACGGTATTCTACTGTCCTGAAGGAGAAGATAAAAGACTGGAAATCTAGTACACTTAAAGAGATCATATCTGGAATATATATATATATATATATATATATATATATATATATATATATATATATATATATATATATATATATTAGTTTCGGTACATTACACGACAGTCGGAGAAATGATGTGAACAAATGCAGCCTCTCTTCGTCTGTTCCGGGCACTTCCTCGAGAATTCGGGAAACGGCGACCAAGTATGGGTATATATATATATATATATATATATATATATATATATATATATATATATATATATATATATATATTTGATAGAGTTGGAAGCTGTGGTTTTATAGAAATATATTTCATCTAAATGTAAAGTTCATTATTCACAGGCACTTCTCAGAGCTGGGCGTCCAACACCAGCCAGAGCTTCAGCATGTAAATCAACCATGATCACGTTTTCTGTCTGGAATATTGCATAAGAAAATCTTTCTTTATTTACATTAATTCATAAACCGAGACTTGTTGACTCTTCCAGGCGGATATATCAGAATCTCTCCATCTGGTTTACTGAGGTAAACTGTACCTATCTCCTCCTAAGTTTACACCCACCATACGCCAGCATTCAACCAACTACCTCCCTGGTTCACGCAGACCATACGCCAGCATTTAACCACGTGCCTCCCATGTTCACGCAGACCAGACCCACACAATGTACCAATCACCTCGGGTTTACAACGACCATACGCCAGCATTTTACCATGTGGCCTGTATGTTTACGCTAACCATACGCCAGTTAGAGAGTTTTCAATAATACCTGCCAAGTGTACCGCTCAGTCTTACGGATGACATCACTAGTATTGTTTTGACTTTTTAAGACGACTCAAGTTTCTTTTGCTCGACTAATCACTTGAGCACGACGGTACGACCCTTGAGCACGACGGTACGACCCTTGTGCAAGACGGTGCGACCCTTGTGCACGACGGTACGACCCTTGAGCACGACGGTACGACCCTTGAGCACGACGGTACGACCCTTGTGCAAGACGGTGCGACCCTTGTGCACGACGGTATGACCCTTGAGCACGACGGCACGACCGTTGAGCAAGACGGTACGACCCTTGTGCACGACGGTATGACACTTGTGCACGACGGTATGACCCTTGTGCACGACGGTATGACCCTTGAGCACGACGGTATGACCGTTGAGCACGACGGTATGACCGTTGAGCACGACGGTATGACCCTTGTGCACGACGGTATGACCCTTGAGCAAGACGGTACGACCCTTGTGCAAGACGGTACGACCCTTAAGCACCACATTACAACCCTTAACAGCGTGCCTTAATTTCCCTGACCGTTAAAGGTCAGGCGAAAGGCAGGGCACCATATCCAAGGGTCGCACCGTCGTGCACAAGGGTCGTCTCGTCGTGCTCAAGGGTCGTATCGTCGTGCTCAAGGGTCGTGCCGTCGTGCTCAAGCGACTACTATTATAATCGAGTAAATGGGGGTTTCAGCGTGTGTGTGTGTGTGTGTGTGTGTGTGTAATATCATTGTTCCCTAACGATAATGTCATTACGAAATGAACCCGCCTTGTGGCCTCACAGTCCCAGACTGGCCCCCGTGTTATTACACCATAACGGGAAGTGTACTGCTACATGTGTTACGTAACCTGTGTACCTCGTTATCATGGCCAGGGAGGCAGGCTCATGCAACTGTTGACACGAATTTTTGTCTGTCCTGACGACGAGCCACTGACGTTAACAGACTAGGTGAGCGTTGAAACGATTCGAAATTTTTTTCCATTAATTCGTTCGGGCTCTGTCTGGTTCTCCCTTCTGCGAACGCTTTCAATGTTGCACATCGTAACGGTAATGTAATTTGTAATGTATTCTTCGTAATGTTTACAACAGTGTTCTAAATAAACCAGTTTCGTCATTAGTCTTGTCAATATCTACAGCAACCATGTACAGGTTGTCAATCTTTCCCACTGAAACGTGACTCAACTCACACACCAGACAGTCTGGCTCACGGGCTCGAATATCCCGAACCGTTTCGGTGCTTCACCTGTAGAGCTTCGAGCACAAAAGCTCACAAATCACTAAGACCCCTCCATAAATATGACCCTCACATCCAGATATAAGGCTTATGGCGTTTGTATGGGCTCCCGTCCCCCCTCTGTTGCCTTCTGCAACACGCAACAGATACGTGGGCAATCTTTCTCCTCCCTCCCCAAGGATGTGTGTGTGTGTGTGTGTGTGTGTGTGTGTGTGTGTGTACTCTTACTTGCTTGACGTGCCAACGAGAATGAAGATTCACTGCAAAGCAGTGCCCTGCCACTGACTGTAGCGCAGCTTTGGACCTCCGAGGCCCCCCCCCCCCCCCTTCACTAAAGCCCTGGGATTATACACAAGATATGCATATAACACACACCAGTAGAACCAAACCTTTATGATCAAAAACAACAAACTCCATTTCCGGCACAAGAAGGACTCTCTTTCATCCTGCTGGGGGATGACTGGGCCGTCCAGGGATCCCACCTCACCCGCTGAAGAAGTCCATTAGGATCTTTGTTCTCAGACTCCAACGCAAAAAAAAAAAAAAAAAAAAAAAAGGATCAGTTCGCTGACAGACAGCGGGTTCCGAAAATTGGCTCAGGGTTCGCTCAGAGCTGGTGAGGCGGCAGGAGTATCGCCAGCAGCTCTCTCTCTCTCTCTCTCTCTCTCTCTCTCTCTCTCTCTCTCTCTCTAGTGATTAAGATCCACGAGACGAGACAAAGAACTGCTTTACTTGATCACGTCTGTATCGTCTGTAAAGGCGGGGAGTCAGCCGCTCGATCGGCTGGGGGGGTTACGACAGGATTAAAGCAAGACACTATTCGATGGTGCTGATGCAGGCTTCCTCGGTGTCGAACGTGACGACACGGCTTCGATTCACACTAACGAGACGGAACCGTTAATGCATTGTCTACAGCCTCGGGTCGTCCGTCTGTAGGTTGCACGGGTCCTGGTACGTCACCGGAAATGACAACCAAGAAGGAATCGGACACAAACAGCCAAGGAAAGGGACAACACGGACGGCTTCAGGAAGAGGAAGTCGTGCGTAGTGAACACCTTAGATTTCTACGAGAGAGAGAGAGAGAGAGAGAGAGAGAGAGAGATTGTGTGTCGTAAGCAAAAGAGAAGACTCGGTAGACAGTATATATGGACTACCGTAATGTATACGACATTATATCGCATGGGAGGCTGTTAGAGAAGGTGGACCTTCAGGTAGGAACAAAGAGGGAGGGAGGGGGGTTGACTACATCGACGAACAGATCATGCTGATGCGAAAGTGAGAAAAGGAATCATGTCAGGGTTGCCTTATCGAAATGAGATGAGGTCACCGTTGGCGTGCCCCAGGGTTCCATCCTGGGACCACTGCTCTACTTGATCTTTATGCGAGTGACATGTCAGAAGGACTGGAATCCTCTAAACAAGGCTGTGATGTTACCTGCGTCATAGGGTGAGTTAAAGGAGACTGCGTCAACTTACAAGGGGACCTAGACAAACTCCAAAGTCGGTATGATACATGGAAGATGAAATCGACCCCGAGCAACTGTAATCAGGATGGGACAAAGTTCAAAAAGATCATCTCAATACGGTTATTATCTTCAAGGAAAAGGGGAAAAACTGCAGTTCAATATCATTCCTACCCTATCGCGTTTATAGTTCCACCACAGGACAAACCAATACAGAAATATCCATAACAAGAGAGCATCAGAGGAGGTTGTTAGTAGCGGGTAAAAGACTCCATCTAATGGGCATGGTTAAAAGCTAACATCATACCCAAGGGGATACACACACACAATTATATATATATATATATATATATATATATATATATATATATATATATATATATATATATATCGGCATATGACTGGAAATGTGCATTATTCATAAGTTCACGCCGCATGACGCTGCAAGGCAGTGGGTAGCAATGAGGCTGTTCCGACTGCTCATTCAGATTCAGATGAAGCCAAACCTCTCCGAGGCCAGACAGACGATGCGAAACACCCCCCCAAGCCTGTTCCCTAACCGTCAACATGGCTGCCAAGACATTCCGCAGGTGTCTGGTAATCACAAGACACCCCAGCCATTCGTCTGCTGTAACTCAACACGCTCCCCTGATTTGTGTCCTGGATTACATCCTCCGTCAGGAGGAATATGTCGACGCCTGGGAACGCGTCGTGCCTGATGGTGTCTGCCAGCTCAAGTCCTGTGACACTATCGACTGTTTCTGGATATATTAACTCGAGAATTTCTTCAGCAGGTCAAATGCACTACGAGGAAGTCAGATATTAACAAACAAAATTCATGCATGGAAAATCGGGCCCCATCTCTATTAATAATAATAATAATAATAATAATAATAACAATAAATGATGAGCAGTCCTTTTATACCTTGGTATGTTTGCGGTCGCGGACCAACATGGATTCAACCATTTATGGAGCTGCACATCTCTATCAATATGCTCTAACAGCTGCGAGTGCCTTGTGCCAGCCTGATGTTTTCGGAGCCATTAGAACCCAGAAGTGTGCATGTTAGTTCCGCAATTTTTTCCCCCCTTAATATGTCTGGCGAGATGTGGCGAGGCGGGAATACAGACGGAGCTGAACCTTGGCTAACCAGTCGCCTCGCCCGAATGTCCCAACCCCACAAACACCCACCCCATCTGACAAAATTCTGGTTGTGCCGCTGATAATGAAGATAACAGTAATAAAACAAAAAACATACCATTTGCCATTGGGTGATGAAGAAAATAATAGTAATAACCCAAATTTCACCCTTCACTATTTATTAATGCATCATCTGAACTCAGTTATTCACGTGAGAGGTAGGTGGCAATACCATTATATTGTACATATCTGGTTATTCTCGTAATGAAACAGTAAGACGGGGTATCACGAGTTGACCCGTTATGCATTTTTGAACGTCATTTTTACGTCAATTTTTTTCTCTCACTCATACACCCAACAAAATATAACTAAGCTTAGCCAGGTTTAACCTAACTTCGTAAACTTATGTGATTTATTTCGAGCTAAGTAATTCAACATTTTTTTTTTTTTATATAATTTGGCAGAAATCGTCCAGTACAGAAACGATCCGGTAACCACTTTTCGGTCGTTCCAGGCGACGAGGCAGAAACAACAGAATTTGTACCAGGATATTACAAGGGATTTTTGCGAACCACGCTAATGTACTTCAAAATAAAGGAGGTCATGAGACAGTAATACATCCGCCGTTTCACCTTTCCCCGAGGTTTGGTGAAAGTCGACAGGTGGAAGTAGCTGAAATTAAAGTTTCTGTGGAGGAAAGTTCGTCTCTGAGTGTTGTAGCGAGTTCGAACCGGGCGATGTAAGTTGCTACCAGTTCCACATTGGTTTGTCCCCTCGGCCCATTCCTTCAGCCGCTCTGGGGTTTAAGAAAAAAACAAAATTCCTCTGCATATCATAAAATCAAATGTTTCTGAGACACCATTCATTTGCAAAAAAAAAAAAAAGCCAATGCAACTTTTTTAAAATAGTTTACATATAATGCGCGGTATGACAGAGCGGCAGCCATTTCCTACGTATTTTGATTTCTATTCCGTATTCCTGGTCCTATTTTCACATTCGGCTCACCCTAGTAATTAAAATTTTCATAAATTACCCCAACCGACCCCCTCTATTTCAGTCGCAGTTTAATCTTTCGGATACTTTAGTCCACGGCCGGATTTGGTGTAGTGCAGCTGCGCCTGGACGTTATACAAATTTTTTGTGCTTCGTTTTACCGTGTATCTGTCGTAATCTTTATGAGACATCAAGCGCTGCACTTGGCCTACAAATGCGTATTTAAGAAGTAGAATTTCCGAATATGTATTTGCATATCAGATACAAACGGTCTACATGCAGCATGACGTAGGATCATTGCATGTAGGATTATACATCCAACAATATCTGTACAAAGCTAAACAAAATATGACCAAACTAAGCACGGGGGGGCTCAACATTCTTAAAGCTAGGCTTGCACGGTACTAAATCCCGCCCTGATTAAACCTGATAGCTTTGTTGTGGTGTTAATGAATTTTTGGAGAGTGATTCACGTCTGGTTGACTCATTACAGGTGGAGAGCGAGAGGAGCATTAACACGTTGAATTATATGTTGGGTACGTGTAAGCAGAGTCCGCCATTACACAAACACTCGGAGCGAAAGAAGCGCAGCTGGGGCCAGACAAAGCTGAGGTGTAATACGTTAAGTTGTGGTGAACAAGGCTTATGACTTGATCCGTAAGGTGCATTGTGGTAAAGGAGTTGATTTACGAGAAAGCCGTGGAGAGCGAAAGAGAAAGTGGGAAGGCCGAGAGAGAGAGAGAGAGAGAGAGAGAGAGAGAGAGAGAGAGAGAGAGAGAGAGAGAGAGAGAGAGAGGATAGGAGACAAGCCAACACGAATGAACGGAGGTAGAGGTTATGGCCTACGCCACCCAGGCCGATCTGCCGTTCGTACTCTGAGCATGGTGTTGTCCATTAATATAAGGCGATAAGGGTTTTATGCATATGGGCAAATATGCAGTTGATTAATGTAGAAGTAGGTTAAACAATTGTAGAATAAAAGAACCTATTAAAACCTTAACTACCCATCACCTACTGGCCAAAATGGCTGAAATATACTGATATTATATTCGTCTCCTGCTGGGTATTGCATGGCCGCTTGCTGTGTCGCGTATTTGTTGACATCCGACACCTTGTCGACAGCGCATTTTCCTGTGTGTGTCTAGGAACATATCGTCTAGAATATTGTACTGAAAATTTAGATATAATTTCATCTTACTCATTTTCATATTAATAAACTTGTTTCCCTGAGGCACTAGATCGGACCAGTCTAAGTATTTTTGTAATAACAACGTCAAATGTACCCGATATCCTCTTCTCCTCAATTTTCTTTCTTTATTCCCACTAGGACGAAGCTGCTGTATAATCTTACGATCACCCTAATTCTTAATCATGTGATTATATTTCTCCATAAGTAGTGTAAATTAGAATATCACACAGCATTTATGCTGAGGGTATATGTATGCTACCCGACTTTCCCTTGAAATGTAATTTGAGTACGATATCAAAACAATGCAAGTACGACGACTTACCCATACCCACTTAGCTCAAGGGTACGTTGGCGTACGAATGACGCACAATGCAGGCAAAGTCGGCTCACATGTAGCCACTCCAGTACATTGAAGTTAGGAGAATGACATATCTAACCTCAACAAGCACCTTGAGCAAGTACATGGGATATGCTCAGAACTTTCACTTGTTATTTGTAAGCAAGAATCAATATTAGTGAATTCGAACTGACCTTTACAGAGTTAACTCAAAATAAGGACTTTCAGACTAAAAGACACAAAACAAAGTGTGAGAGACATCAATGACACCCACCTCTTACGACACGGACATCAATTTCGCCAGCTCTCTTTAAGCTTTCCTCTTCATAAAACACGGAGTGAAATGTTAGAAAACAGGTTAATAATTCTTGATAATAAGAAAACAAAGAGCAGTAATCGACGAAAATTAAGGCTAGAACAAAGCGGATTAAAGATGAGAATCGCGGGTTGGCGGCCGTGATGTATTGGTAAATCTAGTGTCCAGAGAACTGCCAGGTGTCGCCGGTATTGACAATCTGTCCATTTTCTTTATGGCTGCCTCCGTTTCCGACTTAATTACAGTTTATCTAACTGGAGACCCGTGTCCAAATGCAACATTACATTATAGATATTGGATACGAGTCCATTGTAAAAAAACTTAAGTGTCAGGTTCTACAGTTTTCGTAAGGTGATTAAATTATTTCCTCCCTTGGGACGATACGAAGATTATTGATATATTGAAGGTCGTTAATATTCTGTGGAGCATCGTATGAATTGGAGAGGTTATGCTCGTTTTATATTTCAATTTGCGCGCGCTGGTGTACACTTAACCTAAAATCTCCTTCGAAATATGTTATGAATATCTACTAACAAAGTGCATGTAATTACCTGTTTGTTAAATAGGGGAGGGAGTCATACACCGGTGAGGCCCTAATCTTGAACAATCTTTACCTACGATGAACACTACCTTCGCACAGGGCTTGCGTGTAGCACTAATCGCACGAAAATATAAGATTAAATGCATTCATACAAATCAAAATGGCATTTGCTCACTTTCAAATGGCCTTCAAGGCCGACAGTCGAATAACTGAAATGTGTCGTCACTCAAGATAGAATGCGTTGTGCTATATGAATGCAGTAACTCTGAACCTTGAGAAGTGGCCATTGTTGGCTCTGGTACCCATGGATCCTGTCTTTATTCTTGAGGTACCTTATCATAAATGAGGCCGCTAGGTCGCCTATTATGAACGAGTGCGGTGAACTAGGTGTAATGTGTATGGATGGGGTGGCCTTCAAGAAGCCTCAAAACGGTTATATATATATATATATATATATATATATATATATATATATATATATATATATATATATATATATATATAAAGCCCACGTGCAGTAAAACTTAGACCTGCATCAGATTCTGTCACGCCTACACTAAAAATAATCTAGGGCCTCTATGCGATATATTTCGGCCATGAAAAAGTTAACGCAAGAACTTAAAATTGTATATATATATATATATATATATATATATATATATATATATATATATATATATATATATATATATATTCACAGTCGTCTCAGAGGTTAACAAAGACATAAACGGAGAGAAATATATGCATGGAAATGCGTGGAAAGTAAGTGGAAAAATACGTTCGTGAAACGCTGTGAAAACAGCAGGAGCAGCTGGAGAGAGAGAGAGAGAGAGAGAGTTGGTGGTGGGAGTATGTTGGCAAGCAGTGAAATAATATAACCACTGTCAAGCTGGAAACCTGGACCCTAAAATATTGAGCCCCAGACACACACACACACACACACACACACACACACATACACACACCCACAGCACAAGTGGGCCCGACCAGTATACCTAAAATATTCTGGTTACCAACAGGGCCCTGGGAGGGTAGGTGGGCTACAGTCTTTTCTGGAGTAATGATAATTACTTAAATAAAACACTATACGAAAAAAAAAATACGTCGAACATAACGACGAATAATGATAATTACTTAAATAAAACACTATACGAAAAAATAAATACGTCTTGAACATAACGACGAACAAAATCCTCAAAGATTACATAAATCATGATGAGTCTGGTAGAACATAATCCTTATTAATTTGAGTTTTCTCGTGTCTCATATTATATGCTAAATACGGTTAAGAAATGTCCCGATATATTTTCAATTTCCTAATCGGAAAACTGATACCAAATAAGAGTTGTTATAATATTACAAGTATCATTATTATCATTATTATTATTATTATTATTATTATCATTATTATTATTATCATAATTTATTTGCTCTAAGGAACTGGCTCGAGCCTTGAACCTCCCTTGACACGGACAAGACGCGCTACCCTCACACAAACCCATCTGGAAACTGAATACATCACCAGAACATAAATGAGGAGCCTCTGGTTATTTTTATGTCACATATATTTTTTTTACACCCGATACGGCCTTTGATTTCTGCATACTTTTGTCCATTCCATGTCCGTCAACAAATATATATATATGCTCTCGTTCGAGAGAGAGTTGGTGAGGGACATCATATACTTGTGTCTGCCTCTTCTCTTCCATCATTAAATCTTACCATTTCTCTTCAAAACACTTAAAATAATGGTTTCCATTCTCTTTCACATTTTGTTAATCGTGGTTAGATTCTTCCCGTAAATTGGGTCATTTCTTTCCGTCTGTTCATTTCCTTTATCTCTGGATTAATGATTTCATTTAGTATTCATACAAACAAATGTCATTTGTTTATTTCTGTCCAGTATTCTCTTCATGTCTGCAGTGTAATTACCTTTGTTACGTAGAGTGTTACACTCGTGTTGTTTTGTCTGTGTGTACTATGTATTTACTCCTACTTATGGATTGACACACACACACACACACACACACACACACACACACACACCAGCCTAAGCCAGCTGCCTATTCAACGACCAGCCCCGATGGATGGATGATCACCTGGGTTGGATGCAGGCCGACTGCCACGCCCAGAACCTCGGGCTGGCCCCTGGTGACTCATGGTCAATAACACCAACCACTACACCACAGAGACCAGAGTGTGTGTGTGTGTGTGTGTGTGTGTGTGTGTGTGTGTGTATGTTACTATCATATGATTTCTCCATTTTACCTATCTGTACATAGAGGGGAGACTGCCTTACATATATTTTGCCTCGCTTCTTACTTCAAGGTTTTTGGATCTTACACTGGAAACTAATTGCAGTCACTTCCTCCTGGTCTAACTTGATTCCACGAACCCACAACTCTTGTTACTGGAGAAATGCTTCCGCACGTCCTCCCTCCCCTTACACTTCTCTTCCATTCCTTTACAGACCCTTTCCACCAGTGCTGTGTGTGTGGAACCTTCGATTTAAAGAGACCAGAATGTCGCGGAGTATTCTGGCTTAGCGCGAATGTGTACATCCTTCGATATATCACACCGATGTACTAGAAAACGGTTTCTGACGAATAAGTGAGAGAGAGGTAGAGGCTACACGAGATATTTTACGAATAATTCCTCACAAAACAGACCGACTTTAGCGACTATACGTATATACATCACCACACTTCCATCACCAACTCGCTCTCCATCCACCTACCTTCTAGAAATGTGTGTCCTCCTCTTCACCAGCACACTCCATCCTGGTCCCTCCCTCTCGCATGCAGTAAGCCATCCCGTGTCTGCCTGAACGCCACAAAGGCCATGCATGATTCCGTCTCTCACGCACAATAACCCAATCTTCCTCCGCCAGACGGGAACACGCCAGAGTATCTGTCCAAACATACAAACATGAGTCTAGTCTAAAGGTTTCAGGGAGGTAGTGTATAAATATTAAACGTTAGACTGAAAAAAAAAGTACGCATATTGTCGAATACCATGTTATTAGAATTTTAATTATCATATAAAATCAAATACGTTGTTTAAATGTTTCAATTTCATACTTCAATTCTGGAATTTAAGAAAAAACTACACGAAATACAACTTTCCAAAATATCTTATTTACTATTTAAAAAAAATACTGCACAAAAGACAACTTTCCAAAATATCTCATTTACTACGTCAACAAGTGTCGGAATTGTATAGACATTGTCCCATCATCTGTAAAGAAGATTCTATTCCTTTATTTACCTTTGAAATACGGCCAGTAATTGGATTACTGTAACTTCATACCATGACTCCTGAAGGTAGGAGAATGTTTTAGGCATTATCACGTTTATGCAGGAAGGTTCAAATGCAGTACAGAAGTGTTAAGGGACGACTATCAGATCTGCCCATTCCTGTTAATTAATTTTTCAAAAGGATTATATCAGGAAGTGTGGTTCTCCCGCTCTCGACTGAGAATTTGCATCAGAACTGCACATTTTAATCAGACGTCGACAGTATTAATAAATGGGTTGACCCACCTCCATTTTCCGTGGGGCGTCTCCGATGCACAGGAGGATGGCCTGTGCATGTGTGTGTAATAGGTACATGTTGTTCCTTTCTGAATTTTTTTTTTTTTTGTGTGTGTATAATGTATCATCCATTCCTGACAACTTGTTTCATCGATGTATTTCAGGCTTTCAAAATTTCTAGTAATATCTTAATATTTTCTCTGAAATGGGAGGAACTGGTTGCTTGATTGCATGAGTAAACTGCGCTTGATTGGTTGGCATTTATGTCTTCAACACTGTTTGATTTGTAGATATCTATACCATTACTCTTAAAATATACTACGCATACTAAAATGTTATAACTAATCTAAATTTTTTTATCATCATTTGACAGGACATTAGACGATGTATCAAATCTATTACCATAAGAAATTTGTAGTATTTGAATTCACAAGTAAACAATTGTTTCCATTGTTGGACGCTTTTCGTCCTTAAACCCCGTTCAGGGATAAACTAACGTAACGTCTTCACAGCCGTGGTATCTAATGCCAAAGAAATAAGACTAACAATTATACATATAATTAACTTCAGAAGTTAAGAGTAGGTTGAGAGGCACAAAGTCTTTAACGAATGGAAATTCTAAAGGTATTAGGTAAACTGTACAACGAATTAAAGGTTAAGTCTTACACTACTTTAAGAATGATAGACTGTAATATCAACCGCAAAGATTAATATGCACAAGCGAATATAGCAGTGTCTTACACTAATATACACCTTGAATATTCATGGTTAGACTCACCAATATCATATATATATACAAGACGGAGCAGCTACTGACTGGGGTTCAACAATGGTTGTAATCAAATAGACTAGCGGAAAAAAATATTTTGGATAAGAATATAATATAAAGAAACGTTAGAAAAAAACTTCCTCGTCTATGGTAAGACATAATATTATTGTTGTTAAGTTCCACAACATGAACTGCCGTAGTTTACTCTGGGTTAAATAAACTGACGTTTAGGATGATGTAAACTTCAGAGTTTTCTCCTGCGAGAGTCTACCCTTTACAGTCCGGGAGTTGGGCTGTCAAGTATCACTCCTTTGACCCAGGTGGCTTGTCTTTTCTCTTCACCTCACCCACGAGTGGGCTGCTGTCAGTTCATAAAAAATACATGCTCTGTCTCCATCTCACACATAACACTTGACAACACGTAACTCACACGACTCTTCCTTCGTAAGTTTAATTTCCTGCAGAGCGCGCTACGTGGTAGCCCTGCCCTTTGCCATAATCTCTTGAAAGTCCCCGGATATGAATACTAGCTGTCACACACACACACACACACACACACACACACTAACCTATTCGAACAAGGTCACGTGCCTCTCATCCGAAGCTGACAGCAGATATTGGTACAGAGATTGAACCTCAGATCAGCCATCCAATTCATTCCAGTTACTGAAGGTTTATAAAGCATATAGGTTCATCCGATGTTTCGAAGCGGGAAGACAACAGTTTCACAAGTGCCGAAAACATTCGCGGAAACTTTTACTTTCAGGATTTATCACTAAAAAATTAAAATCCATCTACCCTGGTTAAATGCGAATCCATAAGATCGCTGGCTCAATTAATGACAAAATATTAGTATACAGGAAAGCAGTGGGGACGGCTCGTCAGGGATTGCCGGATTACACAATATTTTTCTGACGCCCGCGTTATTTCTAAGATAAAAAATTAAAAAATTGGAAATCTAATTGCAAAGACATGTGACGAGAACCTTGGGAAAGTTAAGATGGCAAACTTAAAAATAAAAAGTATGTGGTTAGAGTATGTTAGGTAGAAGGAAGAGTAATCAAAATAGTAAATACTGCGAACGATCATGAAAAGTGTAGGAAGCTATAAAAATACACAGATAATCCAAAGAGCTCCGTGGAGGAACATGACCGTAAGATATTAGAAAAAACATTTTGTGGATACCAATTGTGCAGCAGGATGGGGGGTAAATGCAAGGATTCCAGGGGAGAGCAGATGATTGGACCGGGCAAGCAGCCCGTTCCCATTACAAAAGGAATGATTAATATTGAGAGAAATATTGGACAGGAACTAGGACATAGTCCCGAGATTGAAGGGGGACATCCAGAGACTGAAGGAATGCAGCTCAGCTTACACGGGGGTGGAGGGGTGGGGATGGCTCTGAAAACAAAGGGCCACGGTAATATATTGAACGAAGTCAAAGAGAAGGCACTTCACTCAGCCAAAGAAGGTGCAGTTACGAGAATGTATGGAACAGCAGACGGAAGGCTTGAGAGAGCTCAGTGGTGATCGGGTTGATTCTTAGCAAGATAAAAGACAAAAAGGATGATGAACAAAGATGAAGTGGGCAATTCTTTGACTGAGAGATAGTACATAGCGAGGTTAACAGACGCATGTATTGAAGCAAAGAAGTCTTTAAATACATGAAATTAATCCAGGATAGGGTAGATTCTTAACAAGATAAAAGACAAAAAAGAAGAACAAAGATGAAGTGGGCAATTCTTTAACCGAAAGACAGTACATAGCGAGGTGAACAGACTCATGTATAGAAGCAGAGGTCTTTAAATACAGAAAATAAACCAGAGAAACCTGTTTATGCCTAATCTGCCGCCATAAGTATTGAGAAAACAAAGCGTCTGCTAACAAAATTCAGAATCGTTTTTACGTACACCAAAGGTGAGGTCTACATTCATACGATAAAAGAGCTCGTTAAGCAGAACCCTCGTTAAACAGAACCTATGTCGACGTTATCTTCGTAAATATCTAAATCATCAGTACAAAAGTTAGGCAAGATTCTACTGAAGAGAACCGTAAAAGAAAATGTATCCTTCACAATGTGTAGTTCAACACACTCGTTTCCTTGCTCACTAACCCATCCATCTATCACCCATTACTTTGGTGATTATCAGTATAATACTCCATGTAAACGGTATGAATCTATCAAAGAGAAAACTATAAAAAAAATACGATTTACTATATCATTTACAGAGTATAACTTGAACGGTTTCCACAGTAGTCGCTAGGCTAGTCTAGCGTAAGCGTTTGCATTCTGGATATTTCTCATGCCAACCACCCACTTTCGCTGTTACTTTTCCGATTATGTAACTGGTTCATGAATTAGGTTACAAGCCCACTGCAAACTGCGTTGAAAATCTATATCAAATATATAACTTACCGTATCAGAGTGCAATTTGAAACGCTTACCGCGAGTGTGTAATTGCTACTTCGCTCGCTGGGCTTCCCTAACATCCACCTACCATCCATTTTGTGTCATTTTGGTGACTATCTACATAAATATCTGTTCTTGAGTCAAGCAAGAACCTAATGGAGAGAAATGGGTGGGAGAAATATAAAAAGAAAAACAAATATCCGTGCTACTCACCGAATGCGTTAACCGTGTTGCCTAGGAGGAATTGGCTGGGTCCCCTGTGACCACCAGCTGTCAGGTCTCTAGTCGCTCATGACAACATCACTCACTAATGATACTCCAGACTTAACGACAAAGGTCGGCAGCACATCTGGAACTCGCTAAAACACTAGCCACACCCACAGATGCACGAGTATGATTCCATACACAGGTGAGCAAAGTGAAAACCTCTTCACAGGGAATTGTAGATGGCGCTGGCTACATACCCTCATGCGCAGCAGAACAAACCCGCTCCTGCGCATCGTAAATGGAGTGCTGAAAGTGGTAAGGGAATATGATTGGTAAGAATGGATATCATCACATATACGCTGCTTTTTCACCTCATGTTTCGGATATATTAGTCATAGACTCACACACTCGTTTGACAACTACTTCTAATTCCGACACTTGTATGATGAGGATCTGATGAGCGTTCGGCACGTTGATTCACAACGTACTACATCAAGTCAGTACTGGAATAATGCTATCAGGTGCGGTCAGTCACAAAGATGTGACTGAGGAGGTCCACAGAAGGCAACAAATACGAAAAGCCTAAAAGGCTGGAGACGGTTGATTTGCCCACCATGGAAGAGAGAGGAGTAAAGTGTCACCCTTGCACGATCTTAAGTTTCTCACTTGGATGACGTCGAATAATGAGCACTTCTATTCATGAGATGCAGTGACAGAGCAACCAAAGGACAAATAAAGAACTTACGAAAAAATGCTTTATTATAACGCTGGTGGAGGATTGGAATGAAGAAAAGTAAAAAAAAAAATGCTTGGGATTTTGGGCCCCACGAGCGGACTGCAAAAATACGTAATTACACGCCGGTCACTAAAAATGATTTGCATCATTAAGTCAACCTGTGATTATATTCCTGCCCTGTTTCCTCTCGGGTCTCGTGCATTGCACTCCTGGAATGATTCCGTTCGAGGAAGTCAAGATGTGTTACTCCGTCCTTGAGAGGATTTCAGCACTGTGGCGTTGGCTTAAGTTCTGTGGAGGTTAAGCCAAACCTGATTGGAAGCTTTTAGTCTTTTGCCACTCCGGTAGAAAAAACAATTATTGGACGTACAAACACGATGAAAGACAAGTATATAGAGACAGGGAATAAGATAACAAGATGTAGAATAACCACTAAGACCAAGACAAAAAGAAAACAAAGGAAAGCGTATGTCAGTGAGACAAGCTCATTACCATGATATATCTGGTTCAGGCTGATAATCAGTTTGCTACGGGAACACTGCCTCCGATTCTCCTCGGCTCCTAAGATACATTATAGTGATATACAACGTGTCAGTGAGCAAGGAAATAGCAAATATCACAGTAACAATGTGAGATGATAGAGGAATTCTAGGTTTTTATCATTTCAAGATAGTTTAGGAATCAAGTGAAATCATCATTCGGACGAGTCAATTTTGTAATCTCTGTCTGAGGCCAGGTTTAATCTCAACGTCTTCTTACGTTTTAGAATACTAAAGTCTTACCTTAAACAAAATAAGTTATTCTTCTTTGTGAGAAATATTTCCGTATGTGTCCACTTCTTCCTCTTCTTAGAGTAATAACAGAGTATTTGTGTACTTAATGTAATAACAGAGTATTTGTGTACTTAGCAGTAAGTGTATTTAATAAGGCTTCCATTATATGTACTATTTAAAGAAACATGCTTCAAAGAACTCAAGGTTTAAGCACCTGAAAAGATGTAAGACCTTTCAGTATTGAGTGGAACATTTATCTCGTTCCTATGCGTCACAGTATTCAAACGCGAAAGAGATTTTTCAAAAGACAAGACATCAAACAGACATTACCGACAACATGAAAAAGTTTAGTGTTACATGAAATACGAGATGAACCATTCTCTCCCAGTGTCCCTCCTAACCCAGGACTATCCCCTAATTAACTGCCTTTTATGCCCACGCATATTGTTAACTAGACGAGCTTTAAAAGTATAATGTCCGCTTTACGCTCACGTATCTTTATACTGAATAGTCGGGGTGGTATTAGATGAACACCGGAACAAAACAGTATTATTGTATTTTACGGTTGATGTGGAGTCTTGTTTAATGACATTTAGTTGTTGATAATTGTACAAAGTTATCTAATTATTCTGTTCGGAATTACGCCTCCTGAATGGATGGCAACTTTGGTATAAATTATGTAGAGGGGGCAAGGTGGTAATTAGCTGTAGTGAGCTGGATGCCAGCCTTGTTGTCTCTGATTTATATCTGTATCAAGGTGTTGTACCGCTGCGTATTGATTTATCCATTTGCAAGTGTCTATTCACATATATATATATATATATATATATATATATATATATCAAGATACAGACAGGAAAATGAAGAGCTACGGAGACGGATGATATATCATGAAGGTCAAGCTGTTTTCCATATGGTAAAAGTTCATAATCGTCCATCCCAAAGCACAGATGACGAGATGATTTTGGTCCTAACTGTACGTCCGTCAATCTCAGTCCGAGTTTCTCTCTCTCTCTCTCTCTCTCTCTCTCTCTCTCTCTCTCTCTCTCTCTCTCTCTCTCTCTCTCTCTCTCTCTCTCTCTCTCTCCTACTTCTTCTTTTACCTAACCTTGTGTGTGTGGATTTGGCCAAGGCAGAGAGGATATCGCTTCATTATTATAGATACATTCATTTTCGAAGGGCGAAAGAGGCGACATAATTTTCTCTGTGTATCGGTGTTATAGCTGCATTTGGAGGCTGCCCACTCGAGAAAGTATTGGAAAATATACCTGAAATGACTTTTTTCCGTATATTTTCTCAGACAAGTGAGTATAAATATCAGATTAAAATCTCTAGGAGCTAAGATTTTTGCATTGCATTTAGCCACATCCTTTTGAAAGTTAATGGCAAAACTTCACACAACGAAATATAAATCTCGCAATTTCAGTTTTCTTAGTGTTTTCAAAAAAGCTTTAACTTGGCTTTATTTCTCGGGAGTTCATAATTTGATAGGTACTCCAGTATAGTTTAAGGAAGGGATATAACTTATTGGGGTTAAAGGATAATTAGGAAGTAAAAGGAGCAGTTCTTTGCCTGGTCATATTTCTTCCAAACGTCGGAACTTTCTCCAGCAGTTCAAAACTTACTTATTTCGTGCTATTATTTTGCCGACGAAAATAAGATGTAAGAAAATATTACGCAACATCTTCGGGCACTTCCGGTATACAGAAATCGTACAGTACGATATTAATCTTTATTCATCCAAACAAATAAAGGTATCTTGTACAACATCATGTGGATGCATTACAGATTTTTTATTACACTGTTACCACGGTTGCTGCTAATCCTACGGACGTGTCCTTCATTTTACATTCATTTCCATTAATAACTAAGGTGATGCCCGTCCTTCGTCAGAGTTATGAACTTGAAATATGTAAACGGTGAATGCCATTAAAAATTAGAAACACACACACACACACTTCACTCTAGGCCTCTGAGGTTCCATTTAAGATATTTCTAGTATCTGATTAACATCAGAAATGTTCATAGGCGCTGCTTTCGCTGTGTTAACCGTCGTTAATCCTATCCCAGAGGACAAACTAAATATTTGAGAAGAACCGACATGTTTGTACAAGCCTGGTGATGATAATTCCCTGAATGGACGTTCTGAGACGGAACCTAATTGGCCAGTGTTTGTACTGACCTTGTGTGTGGAAGATCTGATCCTGAATATGAAAAAGGTCAGTGTTGAGACTGAGCCTCAGTGACGGGGAGGAAGGTGCTCCGACTTGCCCAACGAGCAGTGAGTTGGCTGCTTCAGGTGAGGACAGTATGTGTGTGTGTATGTGTGTGTGTGGAGGAGGGTGGTTGGTACAATTTATAAAATGCGTGGTAGACATTATTTCTCTCAAGCGGCCTCGTCTCTATCTCATTTTACTCTCTCAAGCCCGAAGGAAGGTGATGTAAACGCCACTCTCTATCAACCAGTCTGTTTTAATTGACCTTTTTTCTCTGCAAATTTTTTTCCAAATCCATATTAAACATACTGCAAAGGACGGGAGAGAAATACACGTTTTTCCCTGACAAAAAAAAAAATGTTTCTGAGATTTTATCATTTCTAGTACAGCCGCTGACAGACAGCAGAGGTAGGACAGGGGCTGGGAGGCGATAGGGAAGGTCAGGGGCTGGGAATTGACAGGGGCAGGCCAGGGGTTGGGATACGACAGGGACTGGTCAGGGGCTTGGGGGCCGCCCGGCAGGGGGAAGGCTAAGGAAATTGTCAACGAAGTATGAACAATACAAGTTGGGTGAAGTGTTCGAGTAGTTTTAAAAGGAACCTTTTATCAAAGTTCTAAAGACATTTTGAGGGTTTAGTTTGCTGGGAGGCGATGCTTCTGAGAGTCTGTTTGTTTAGTACATCGACGGACCTCCTGGTCTGACACGGGCCTTTGCCTGATGGCAGCCCGTCTTCTGAGAGAATAAAGGAAGGGAGGAAACTTTGTTGGCTCGCTGCCACACTCAGCTGATAAACAAAAGTATATAATGGTGTCTATGAACTGGTTATTTACTCTGTAACAGAATTTACTTGAAACATATAGATAGATAGACAGATAGATAAATAGAAGAACCACCATCAATGGATGTAAAGGAACACATCCTCGTCGAGGAACTTCTTGCTCAAAAGACCATTTTTTTACCCGCTATTGATTGTAGTGCAGTAATAAACTTAAGTTCTATATAACTAATGATATGTAGTGTTCTAGATATATTGATATACTAATTCACAAAGCTATGACGTAGATAAATCATGTCTAAGAGTTTTAGCCGAGACGTGACATCACACGGGAGTAGGTGTTATTAAACCTGAATGTCTGCAACACCCGCTCGGGCTTCACATGTGTTGAGGAAATCATTTATCTGTAAAGTTTGTTCTAGTCTCGCACGGCCGAGAGACAGATACTCTCGTGAGAGAGACAGACATACAACAGTGAAATGATATCCACATTTGCTGAACTTTTTATTCTGCAAATTAAGTGTATTTCTGAATTTTCTTTTATTCATTGTCTTTTAACTACTACTTTCACCAAAGTGAAATAAGTATACCATTTCTGAATTTTCTTATATTCATTGTCTTTTACTGCTACCTTCACCAGTGAATTAAGTATACTATTTCTGAATTTTCTTATATTCATTGTCTTGTTCTACTACTTTTACTGAAGTAAATTTCCGGAGAAAATGTCCGCTGTATTTCATATTTCTGAAGGTCTGGGTATTTGCTGCTGGGGAAGTGGTTTTTCACTGATACACTCAAGCTTTGTCATAGAACCGTCCAGTCAAAAGAGGATTGCCTACCATGATTTCTTTTCCTGTACAGTGAAGCAATGGAATTCCCTCCCTTCGTATAACGTAAGTCTTATAAGTTATACAAGGTAATGGAACAAGGTGCCCCACAAAAATGCTGGTAGATAAATGGATTCTATAAAATTATTAACTGTAATAAATACCAACAGCCTATTATAAACCACATTAGGTGTGGCGTGTTCCTGGAAAGCCTAGCCCTATCGGTTCCACTTGGAAAAGTCTGTAAAATAAGAAAAGTTAGAGGGAATAGTTGTACCTGAAAAGAGGCAGAACAACGTGAACTTACATTGCCGCTGCTGTCAAAGGGCCCTACTGTCTGCACTTAAGGAGGCACTTACCAACCGAGATAATTTATTTTCTGGTTTTGGGAAAGTAGTATTCAGAGGCCAAGTCTGCTGAGTTTGCGGGAATATATTACAGGTGAGAATTGTGGGTACACAAAGGCTTTTGGTTGGTGGGAATACTTTCGGAAGACAATTTTTTGTTCAAAATGCCTTTTTAGTCAAATACAGTATGTTGAAGGATACAACTGTTTTTGTAGAATGTGAGTATTGTATGTAAGAGACCAGTTAGGTGAAGAATGCTGGTCACACATTTATCACTTCAACATAAAGGCCAGGACAGGGATATTCTTAATGCCTGGCATTTGTGAGGGTGTGATGAGGTGGCTATTTGTCTGAATTCTGTTTTACACTCTATCTCACACAGAGTATTTATAATAATCAATGGGTAGGTAATCATACTTCATTATAATGTCCACTGCAGCCTGGATGGCAGCTGTTTTTTTTTTCTTGTCTATTTTTGACAAACACCAGTTACAGACATAATTCAAAGCAATGTTAGCCTTGGTTAATGAAAAAAAGAGGAGATAGAAAAGTAATATGGGTATATTTAATTAACATATAAGATGGTTCTAGGCACTACCTCAATGCTCTATAAAGTCAGTATGATACACCCTCATGTCTCAAAATTTGGGGACAAAAAATTAAGAGAATTATGGATTTTTCTGGACCATGGCTATTGATATTGCCAAATGGATCTAATCACATATTAATTAAATCATAACATAACCTATCAAAATTGATTTGCCAAATATTCAGCTATGCAACCTAGGACCTAGGACCCTTCCATTCATCTTCAAGGCTTAAATCCATATGGGAACGGGGAAAGGTGTGTTTCTTTTGATGCACTGATGATAATGCACCTCGCCAAAGGTGACTTCTTGCTTGCACTGTTACAATTTGCAGGCAGAGTCCAAAATGTCATTTTCCTAAAAATAACTTCATGAGAATTTTAAACATGTTGCTTTTACTCACCTTAATATTTCTTCTGTGTTTTCCATCCCAAAATGTACAATACAGACTAAGGTAGCAACAAGGAAACTGAAGCATGGGGGTAACAGCTGGCTCACTTGAAGATGAAGGTGAGTAACATGAATGTTATCACTCTGCAATTAGGTTCATGCATCAGGAGAGAAAGGAGACAGGTGTTGTTGTGCAGACATAGTTTGTGAAGGAGCCTCTGCATTTGCCAAAGACAAATGTTCATCTTAGTCCTACTTACAATTCAGAACCATAAAAAAAATTCCTTATTTCACTTCCATTAAACTTTATTTCAAAATGTAGTCAAAATATATTTTTCACAATAGCACCAACTGAAGCAGTAAAAATCTACTATAAAGATGGACAATAAACAGATATTAAAGAATGAGCATGATGCAAATACTGCATAAGAGCTCTTTATAATAAGTTAAGATAAAATATGTAAATGGATACAACAAAAGTTTTGGGTTTAACTTTTTTCCATAATGCTATACTCCAAATCTCTTTTTTTCCATAATTTTTATAACAACAGAAATACATAAACTTTTGAACACTTATTTAACTAATAAGAAATGAAGTCAAATCTATTGACCTTGTACACTTATGTTCACAAAGTTCAAAGCAAAACAATTACTGTGCCTCCTGAGTTACACGAAAAGTTTACAGGTATTTCTCGTTGAATCATCTTTGTTCCATTCTACTCGTCAAATGTGTCTCTGAGATTATGAGCACTTCCACAGTCACAAACAGCCTTGAAAGAACTCATTGGTCTGTTGCTGTTTGAATTCCTTTGTCTCTCTTTTCCAATGGTCACTGAGATTGCATGGGAAAGTGAATGCCCTAATCATGGTAATCTCACATACACTAAGAGAATGTCCAAATCATGTATCTCATATACACAATCACTAAACATTCTTTTTTTCTTTTCATACTTTATTGTTTTCCACATTAGTGTGGCAGCACAAAGAAATGGCCTTTTTTCACATTCAATAACTCATGCTTAATGTACCCAAACAACAGGCCCACATCCACAACCAGGCCCCACATACAGTACTGCAAAGTCTTGTCAGCCCCCTATATATTTTTGAAAGTGGTCACACTTACACTGTATTATTTTGTCATCTCTCTTTTGGATTTGATTACCATTAACAGATGTCTGGGCATGAAACTGGCAAGTTTTCTTAAGTACTCTAAGTCCAAGTTTTGGTTCCATAGGGTCTTGATCTGAATTAGGCAAGGCTCTGATGAGACGTTGCAGGAACCAGCCACCTAATCATGCACTAAGCACCAAGTGCACCTAAAAATCTCATGTGTGCCCACATTTTCTTGCTTCCAGGTAAGAATTCAGGCTTTTTCCTCCTTAGAAAGGTAAGAGTCAGCCATCTTAAAGCACAGGTGGAAGAAATACATTGCCTAAAAGAGAAATTCCCAAAATGAAGTAGCAGCTCTGAAAATATCCGGGGGTCAGACAAGGCTTTTTCTGGACACCGTACCTTTCTGTGGTTTCCCCCAACTGCCACATTACTCACCTTTGCATTCAAATCACCCATCACTATAACCTGGTCTCGTGCATCAAAGCTGCTAACACACTCACACTCAGCTGCTCCCAAAACGCCTCTCATGATCTTTCTTCTCATGACCAGGTGCATAGGCACCAATAATCACTCATCTTTCTCCATCCACTTTCAGTTTTACCCATATCAATCTAGAGTTTACTTTCTTACACTCTATCATACACTCCTACAACTCCTGCTTCAGGAGCAGTGCTACTCCTTCCTTTGCTCTTGTCCTCTCACCAACCCTTGACTTTACTCCCATGACATTCCCAAACCACTCTTCTCCTTTACCCTTGAGCTTCATCTCACTCAAAGCCAAAACATCCAGGTTCCTTTCCTCATACATACTACCTATCTCTCCTTTTTTCTCATGTTGGTTACATCCACACTTTATTGAATAAGCTGGCTTTCTTAAATCATGTAAAACAGAAGACTTTAGGCCTTATTTTCAAATAAAATCTGCTTTCTTTTGTTGAATAAGTAAATATAATATGGCACAAAAGTACTATAAGCAATACATATATATTACTACCTCAATAAAAAAAATGGCAGCAAATAATTCATGAAATAAAAATGATTGTACTTTAGTTCTTTTATAGTTGTGTACAGTATGAATACAATGATGAAATTGCAATGGATTTTCTGGATTATAATAATCTACAGGTAATTCATTAAAAGAGTGCCAACACAATCTTTTATCCAGAAAATTACAAAACTGAAAATCAAATAATTTACACATATACTATCTATCTATCAATACTACTGATACTAATGTCTTCATCCCCATCTCCAGCTTTACACAAGACCATCTGATAGAAAAGGCTCACTTGCATATTATCATGTGATCTGACAACACCAACCTTATATCTTAATGGACCTTAAGTCTTTCATTGTGCTCTGCCACTACTGCAGTATTATACAATATGATGCACTGTGCCACCATCATCATGCCTTCATTGAATTTACTAACCAGTGTATGATTCCAAATGTTATCCTTGGATATCACTGAGAACCTAACAACATAGCTAGAAAAAATATCAATCACCAAAGACACCCTAAATTATCAGAAAAAGTGTAACTGCATCATCATTTCAAAAAGTGTGAATTATGGAGTCAATATTGTAAACGTTTTTTACAGCAGACATGACAATTTCTCTTGTATTCTTGTCTATACTCACAATGAAAAAAGTTTTTAATTTAACCATGAACAAAATGTCCCATCTGTTTAAAGAAGTTATTTATTTAATTCTATTATACTTAGTTGCTGTCTCACGCGTCAGCAAACAGACGAAAGAATGGCCCAACCCACCCAAATACACATGTATAAACATAAATGCCATCTAAGTGGATATAAATATAAATGATGCACATGAAATATAAAAATACATAAAGTATGTGAAAAATACTTTCCCTCAGGAAGAAGGACAAAGAATACTCCCTATATATCTCCAGCATGTCATGGAAAGTGACAAAGAAAGGTGGGAGTTGGGGGTTGGAAACCATCCTTTCCTGTATTGCTTTTCAAAAGGACCAGGAAAGAGCCAAGCAAAGATCTTTCCCTCTAAGGATCATTCAGTTATTTCTGACACTATCTTGCTTATGCAGAAAATAACAAACCCATATTAAAGAAGAGAAAGCAAAAAATACCTGTTACTTATATGAATGGGAATCATCAAATCATGACTAAAAAAAAACCATTGTGTGCAATATATCTATATGTGAGTAAAATGAAATGACACTTCAAAAAACCTAAAATCATCATAATATTACATAAATAATGAGGATCTATGCCACCTGCAATTCATCAGTTCAGCATCCTGCCACACCAATATGCAGAACAGTACTATACACATTTTTTTTAAGGGGGGAAGAACATTTTGTTCAATGATGTATGATATATAGAGATATTCTATATGGGAATTTTCATTTTCAATCTTTTTGATTTTTGCACATGGAAGAACTACCCTTTCAGCAAGAATGCAAAATGATAGGGTTAAACCCCATCTCTACCTATTACAATATTTCTTCCTAAAAACATATTCATATTATTGTATACCCTCTCTCCTCTTTACCAATACCACATTCCCTTTTGTAAATCCTTATGCTGAAATATTATTTGCAAACCTCATTGCCCAGTGATAGACATATTCCATGTATCCTTTCATCATCATCACTTTAATCGAGAACCCACCTCTTTCTACATGTACTCTCTCCCATCCATCTGTTCACATCATACATTACACGTAGTTTTTCCCTGGGATCTATTCATTTGGAAAGTATCCTGAAACTTTAGTTTGTTAATATCAGACCCATAGCCAGGACTCCCATGTGAGTGGTCAAAACTTTCATAAAGTGAGCCTTTTGTTCAACAATGTAGTCGCTGCAGATGGAGATGAATGATAGAGAGGCACTTTGCATGAATACTGATAGTTAGATTTGCTAAGAGTAGCTTTTATTGAAGATTTTAGGGATGTAAGAATTAATTCATCAATTGATGCTATTTACTGCAATGATGGAGGAGGATCTATCACAGATGACCCCTCCCAACATTCTTCACAGTCATTACAACAATTTGATCTATCTCTGGAAATTCAATTTAGCTCATTCTCAATATATGTAATTCAGGTATTTGGGGAAAAAAATGTAATGTTAGAACAAAGCTTTTGAACAAATGTACATCAGCATAAGTTATTTTATGATGCTCAGGCAATACATTGCATCTTTTAATCTCTGTTTCATATAGTACTGGTAAATAGTCATATACTTCTTTATTTTAAACAAATTAGAGAACTTATGCTAAATTCAAGCAAGTAGAGTTGTAGTTATATCACCAAATTTATACATATTAAAAACTACACATATGAGAGACACAACTCCTTAATTGATAATAAATCTATTACTACTGACACTCATGCAAATTTCTCTGGGGTTCCTTCTGAAGACAAATTGAATGAAGACAAGGGGCTCCTCTTGGGCACATCAGGCAGATGCAGATCTGTGAGTGCATGATATTTTCATCAGCCATTAAAACTACAACATTTATCCATCTAAATATACTAATCTCAACTCTATTTCCTTTTTTAATGACAAGAACCTCAGCATACATCTTAGATGACTTAAAAGTATCCTAAATTTATCAAAGCACACAGCACATGTCTTTTTTCACTCAAAAGGATCCTAATCTTATGTCCAATGTGCTAAGCATACAAAGGTTATTCATTTCACTTTGCAAAGCATCTAGAATCATCAAGCATAATCAATATATCTAACCTAACCTTTACTCTAAAAAACAATACACCTCCATTATATATGACAAAAATATGACTCATCACCCACCACAGAATAAATCTCTTAATCTTATATCAAAGGCCAGTTCATACACAAAGTAAGAAGCCACATACCAAATTTCCCACACAATCTATTCACAGACTGAACGTTAAGAACACAGTGCATTTACCCCAGATTTTTTTCATGCTGATTGGGTTTAACTTCTCTCATCTTGGTTACTTTAAGGCTTGTATCCTGAATGCCAACAAACTACCAAAAAACGTATTTCAATAGCCTTACAGCTTCCTTACTCAGCACAGAGACCAGCCAACCTCTTCAGACAACAAAAATTTCCCTATCTTTGACAAACCTTGAGAATGGATTAAAACAGAAGAACAGCTATATACAATAGAACAAGTTTCATGGAAGGAAATAAAAAAAGTCTAACTAGAAGTGAGGGAACTCATCTATAAACAGAGGCTAGCAGCCATGGAATACCAATGTTGGGAGTCAGAAGGATGAGGAAAGACACAATAACACTCTAAAAGTTTCAGAATGAATAAATACTGAGCAGTTGTTCAAATCAAGAAATGGCTGGTTGATGACAGGACATAGCAAAAACTAAATTAGAATAAAATTACAAATTATATGAAGGCAGAAAACTAAATAAGAATAAAATTACAAATGATGTGAAGAAATTCTTCTTTTGTAACCGAGAGGAAACTGTAAATGAAAAAAAAAAAAATGAAAAAATTCTCCTTTAGTAACAGAGGAAACTGTAAACGAAAAAAAAAAATAGTTCAACAAATTGTACAATACCAAAAAATGCTTAAAAATGTTTGGCCTCAAGAGTGCAAAACTCCCTCCCTACTGCACAAATAGGTAAACACTACGCTCTGATGCCATCAGAATGCATCCACACATCCCTAAAGATACAACACACTAAACTCAAGAAAGCAACAAATAATAATTAGTTTGGGAGCTGAGAAAAGAAAAATTTTTTACAAATATACTGATGTATCAATGTCCATATTTTGTAAAATCAATGAAAAAGTTATCTACACAATTTAGTATATAACAGACTGGACAGTGCACTTTATCAGTTTGTAGAGATGCCTTATATGTATATAAAGTACATATATTCTTTACACCTACCTGTGTTCTCATTTGCATACTGCTGATCCACCTGTTGAGGTCCTTCCTCATGTTCCAATAAGTGATTCAATTCCGACAGCAAAATATCTTCATCTTCCTCAGTGTTTGGTGATTTTATGCCAGCTGCAAGCACTGAACTAACATCTTGGCACTCATCTAATACCTGTGCAAACAAAACTCAAGTCAATGCAGCATTTCTCATCTATAAACCATGATCATATTCATAAAACATTTTTTCATTTCCATAAACTACCTTTTTGAAAGAGTAAAGCCATTTCAGAGAAGTTTAAAAACTTAGGTATGAACTCTAACATAAGGCTTCATTCACATCCAAGACATCAGATTCTTCAGGGAAGGACAAAGATACTGTATGCTACACTTAACAATGAATTTCACAAAAAATATACACGAGTGATCAGGTGTAAGGTGGAAAGTTATGCTGCCAATACGTTGTGTAAACTTATCATATATTAAAGCGAGTTGATCTATCATAAACCCAATCATAACAGTACAATTATGCACAAAAATATCTTGAAGCTATTATAATGCAATATTATTTAGCAAGTAGCTCAGAAGTCAGTTAGTGAATAGATGTATTCTTCACTCTATGCACAATAATATGATCTTGAACAAACACCTTTATCAAAGCTTATTGCCTAACAAATACTACCAGACATCACCTGCTGTACATCATCCATAGTTTCAGCAACACTATCAGGCGATGTATCTCCTGACACAGCTGTACGTAGAGCCTCTACACCCACTCGGAAAGCTTCTAACACTTGCCTTTGAATAAAACAAAGATCATAAAATACTGACAACAATGCTTTAATATCAGTTCTCAAAAATCAACTATTTGTACCACAAAAAAAATCACAAACAATTTACTCTTACTTATTGTGGAAAAAAAATTAAGCTTATCTCAAAGTTGTCTGACATATGCCAGTGCAAATGATAATATATATCACCACCAATCAGGGGAGATGAGAAGAATAGTGGTTCACTTAATAACAAGTTTAGAACATAAAAATAACTAGAGTTCATGATTTTCTATGATCAGTATTCAAAATGTGATACTACTGTAAGTGAATGTGAATCACTACTTGCAAACAAGCTTCTGTCTTTGGGAGTAATGGTCAGTAAGGATGGTTGTGAAAAGCTAGTCAAGAGTACTGTAGCATCTAAGATGGACAAAAAACCTAGAGGTATGCCAAGAGCTCTGGTAAGTGAGATGAACTTAAGTGTGGAGTGTTTCAGGAGCTTTCATGATGGACTGCTTAACAAGGATAATTATTTCAATGTTTCAACTGTAATGCCATTCCAGTGTCAGTCCACCTACATGAGTAGCTGGAATGTCTTGCATATAGAAACGAATACCAAACCAGATTATATGTGAACACATTCTAGGTTTATCTGCTGTGACATGACACCATATGAATCTTGTTCTGAGTGATACAAGTAAAAGATTTGGCCTGATGCAAGATTCATTGTCACCAACATGATTTTTACAAGTTCCCATTAGAAATGTTAAAATTACATTTGCAACGATGTCTCATAATAAATGTAAGCAGCAACATTTAAGATATCAATATCACATACATTACAAAACTCAAAGAGGTTAAAAGATAAATTTCAAAGAGCCACCTTCATGTACATAAGGGTTATGGTACCTTAGATAAAAGCATAATACTGAGTATACTAAAACTAGGTGAAACTGCTCATGAAAACACTATTTTATTAGAAATGTATGATCAAGATTACAGAATAGCTTATCTTTACTGCCTCTTTTCCCTCATTAAATATTACCTTCATTTAGTTATGGCCATACTATATTCCAAGCCTGAAATATGACACCCTATTACATAGACTGCTCCTTCCTGATTCCCTATTTATTTGCTCCTTTCCACCTACTGTTGTTCCTTTTATTCTAGTCATAAAGAGTAATATCATTTGCTATATTATGATCATATTCCTAACATTTTTACAGTTTAATTCCTTGCAATATGCAAAGTTCAAAGAACTCACATTACCTGGAGTATTTGAAGAAATTTCTGCCTAAACTGTTCTAAACAAGTATAAGGGAAATTTCAATAAACAGACAGAATGATGAACTAATGCAAAATGTGTTAATTTTTCCGATGTTTTATCTTTATCTGGTATACAGTTTAAGGAAAATCCATCAGAAAGATTATGGGTGCATATGTAGTTCCTAAAAAAACAGGAATATTCTGCACTACACCTGTCATTACTAGTAAATCAGCAAAATTCTTTGTAACCTACTTGTTAATCCGAGTGTCTTGCAGCTGCTGGATGCAAGATGTGATATTCTCCAGTGCCCCCAGCTGTGTAGTTAATGACTTCTCCAATCTCTTCTTCCTCTTCAACATTGACAATGCCTACAAAATTTTACTATCACCCAGATATTCTTCAATAAGAAAATTTACATTTAGGTTAGTCAAACCTACCATAAGAGCAAAACAGGAAATTCTGAAGACATTCATTCAATCTGAGGACATTCATTCCATGTAACCCTATAACTTTTTAAATACTAAAGGTCTGTTTTCTTTGTAATGAATCCCTAATGAATCAATATTTTTTCTTGTCTTAAAGGGAAAATATTACAGTGAAGTCATTTTTTTTCACTATGCACAAAACATCAAACTTTGAATGAAAATAGCATTTATAGAACAAAATGCTTTCTACTCTATACATCAGTTTTATATTCAAGAACATGGAAACCAATGACCCAAGAGTCAGAACTTCTCCATTTTTCTGTTGGGAATCAATGTTACCTAGGAAGGTAAGAGGGATTTGCTATCCTGGTTTAAAAGTAAGGATCAGGTTTTGCCAGTCAAGCATCAAGGCCTTGTTAGTCTACGAATCAAGGTTTGCTAGTCCTCTGAACTGAGTCACAATTAAAGATATGTCAGTCACAGTGTTAAGGTATTTTGGCCTGAATTCAAGATATGCTTGTAAAGTGATTAAGGAATACAATTCCAAGGTATAAGTTTTGCTAGTGTCAGATTCACAATTCATTAGTCCAAGTATGAAGGTTTCCTACTTTATGACTGGTCTGCTTCACCTGGGATCAAAGGTTACTAATCTAAGAGCCAAGGATCAGGATTTAGTCGTCCAGGAATCAGGAACTACTTGTCGAGGAATTATTTACTAATTCATGAACCAGGGTCTGTTACTGTAGCAATCAGAATTTGGTAATCATGGATTCAGAGTTTATTTGTCCAGATATTAGGGTTTGCTAGTAGGTATCAAGGATTTAGAATTTGACAACGAGGATAGAGTGCTAATCTTATGGATCAAAAGTTGTTAAGCTGCAGAATTCGCTTAACCAAGGATTATGATTTGATACTTCAAGACTGAAATTTCCTAGGTCACAAGTCAGGGAAGAAGTGTAACGTAAATTTCTCGTCATTTGCCTTAATGGGAAAAGTCCCCCTGACTTACCTCAGGTTTAGAGCCAGAACTTAATGCACGCTTAGCTTCTAAGCGTAAATTAGCAGTCTCCTCACAGAGTTGAGTAACACTGTCCTCCACTTGCTGCTGAGCACACAGCAAGTCCTTTTCCGCTGAAATGTTTAGGAAGAGCTTTCATAAACACAAACCTTACAGTAAGTTCCTGCCACAGAATTCCCTGCTATGGGACTTTAGTAGCACACAGGAAGCTGGCCATTCCACAAGTTGGGACCACAGGTCAAAAAGTGCAATGATGTTAGGTGTATGTCTTTGTGTGGTGAGTACAAAACAACTGAGGAAACTGTTACATCTTGAGCATGAAGGGACTTGTGAGATAAAAATGACTTCTGTGATGCTGGAAAGACAGGTGATGTCCTCAATGCACATGAGAAAATGTAACACATACATGCACAGAGAGTGAAATTTTAACTGAGTGTATGTCTAACGCTTATCTATGTAAATACATATGCAAGTGGCAATATCAAAGGGGAAAATCACCTTTGACAAGACTGTATGATTATTGGCAAATGGCAAAGGAGCCCACCTTACCCTGCCCCAACAGAAATGCTTCCTTGAAGCTACAGTGGCCAAAAGAAGGGACAGAGAAGGGGGCCAGGTCAGTCCTCTGTTCGTGATGCTACTTCACTAATGCGGGAAATGGCGAATACGTACATGAGTATATATGTATATGTCTGTGAATGTGTATGTTTATGTGTTGATATGTATATGTATGTATATGTGTGTGTATGGGTGTTTATGTATACATATGTGTATATGAGCGGATGAACCATTCTTCGTCTGTTTCCTGGCACTACCTCACTGACACAAGAAATGGCAATCAAGGTTTATAATGAAAAATATCATATCTATATATTAAATATAAATATTTCCTTTTTTCCCAGATCACTCTTCTTACCCAAGCAAGGCAGCACCAGTAAGAAATGAGCAATAACCTCATTTGCACAAATCCCCTCTCCAGCTGTCATATAAAATGTAATGTTCCAAAATCACAGCCTAATCACCCTCAGCAAATCCCTATAAACTAATGCATGGTTTATAATATCACTATTACTGGTGTGGAATATCAAATCATAGTTATCCCCACAATCACTCTTGCAATAAATGACCCAGTGATGAAGCCTTCCCTCATTTCAATTCATGTACTGCCTTTTCTTCTTCCTCCCACTCTTTTGCACACACACACACACACACACACACACATATAGCAATAAAGACATTGTTCATATATAAAAAGGTGAGAGACTAGTGCAACATGAGTGTAAACCTCTCACTCCATAGCATGCAAAAATAATCACAAATAATCATAACACACATGCACATACACACTACTTTAAGAATGTAAAAGACCCATGACAAAGAATCATACTAGAACTAAAGGCACGATACACCACTTCTACTTGACCTTATCTTTACACATAATAGCACAGATATAAGACTTATGAAATATGATGCTACTCCTGAAAAAAAGTAATTATGTAGTGTTTGATTATATGTGATGGAAAAGAACGTGGGGGCACAAGATCCAAAGAGGGATGAAATGTCAAGGTAACTAGGTGGAGCTGATCAAGTTCTTTGAGAGTAATGGCTAGGTGAGGGAATTTATGTTGCAAGGGCCATACAACTACGTCTCTGACACCTATTTCCTTCTGGAACTCCCTCAAGGGGGAGGCCATGGCAACAGAGTCCCCAAAACTAGTGAGCTCCAGTGCTGCTTCTTAGCCTTTAATGCTTCACCCTTAACAAGCCACTGGCAGAGAGCAAATCTAGTACAGTGTTAGCAGAGGCTCCTACCTAATGTTCCTACTGACTACTTCCACCTAATGCTCCTGCCTAATATTCCTATTACTACTTCTATGTAACATTTCTATCTAATGCTCCTACCAAAATATTCCTACCTAATACTTATATCTATTATTCCTAACAATTTGCCAAAAGGCCGGGGTAGCACACAGCGCTCACCACAGGAAAATCCAGAGTTACAAAGCAAGAAGTGTGAGTTAAAATTGTAAAGTGTTATATGTGACAAGGAGAGATTATATGTTTGTGGACAGAATGCTATTAGTCTACATGTGGGTGAGGTAAAAAGAAAAGACAGCTACTTGAGTCAGAGGAGAGCAACTTGACAACCACAGAAGTGCTGTCTTTATATGCAGCCATCACTAACCCTCATGATACCCAGGTGGTTAGTCCTGGTAATATACCTCTCTGGTTACAAGAGCATACACCAATATATAAATGATTCTGTGAAATCTTTAATGAAGGGGTTAGAACATGGGTACAGCCTTTAAGTTTCAAAATCAGCTGGATGATGGATAGAGAAAACAATTCAAATGGCACAGTACCATAGAAACTATAGGCCATGGCAAGAAGGTGGGCAAAAATATGGTTAGAAAGGATGTAAAGAAATACTGTTTGGTAGGGTGAGGGATGACTGGAATAAACTAATTCTAGGAAACCATAAATATCAGAATTTTACAGATGTGTAAAATGCTGCTTGATGGCAATGTGATCAGGAGAAAGGGCCCTATGAGTGTAAAACAAGAGTAGATGTAGGTAAATATATAAATCTACACATTTCAAAACAATGGTTTTTGATACATTTAAGATTTAAGAAAATAGCAAGTAGAGGGTGAATCGTTTGTTTTCTCTGTAGTAAAGGCAAGCTTTTAAATGCATACATATGATTCTAAGTTTACTTCCAGTGAGGAACTCACCTAATTCAACTTGGGTGATGCTAGGTTTATCTGTGTCCCCTGGCATGGTAAACTTAACATATGTAGTGCCACTGTGGACTGTAACTGCAGCTAGTCCTTTGTTTGCCAATGTTTCAACAATTAGATAGAGGTTGTCTACCGACCCAACACTCTCACCAACTTGATTGTAGAGTTCAGCTAAAGACAAAGGTGCACTTTTTGAGTTTAATCCACTGCATATTTTGTACACCTTGTTGCACATTTCCTACAAAAAAAAAATATATTCTATATACATATCATTAACACTATCAATATCATTCTAATTATTATTATCATCATTACTACTACTATCATTAGTAGTACACAGGTTTTTGAATGCAAAGATACCAGCCTTATTAAGGTAGCTCTCATTTGCAGATTACCAACTGCAAGCCCATTACTCAAAGCATTTCTAGGGCAGGAACTCCAGCAAGAGGGGATCTAGGCAGAAGCCCATCAGACAAGGTATACTTCACAGAAACCCATTCGACGATGAAAGGCTGCACTGGTGTCTGAAGAGGATTAGGTACTGTTGAGAAGAGGCATTAGGTGATATATGAGACAGGAGTGGGCAGGTATGGTTACGCTGCCACATGTGATCGAAAGCTTGAAATTGGTATTAAAGGGAGAGTAATGAATGTTGATGTTTGTGTTTAATGGAAGTATGGATGGTTACATGCATGGGTGTTTTGAACTAAGAAAATAAGGAAGTTGAGAGAAATAAAGTAGCTGTAAGCAAATGAAAGATGATGAACTCAAGGGTGAAATTTAGGAGAATGATAGTGTGAGTCTGTGGAGAAAAATGGAAGCCTTTCAAGGACAGAGGTTGAACCATTATGTGACATTCATTTTTTTCATTCATTTCAAGCTAAAAGTTTGTTTTCTAAATTGTTTCTTACATTTTTCATATGTATATATATGTATGTGTGTGTGTGTGTGTGTATGTGCATATGTGTGTGTGTGTGTGTGTGTGTGTGTATATGTATATATATATGTATATTATCCCTGGGGATAGGGGTGAAAGAATACTTCCCACGTATTCCTCGCGTGTCGTAGAAAGCGACTAGAGGGACGGGAGCGGGGGGCCGGAAATCCTCCCCTCCTTGTATTAACTTTCTAAAATGGGAAACAGAAGAAGGAGTCACGCGGGAGTGATCATCCTCCTCGAAGGCTCAGAGTGGGGTGCCTAAATGTGTGTGGATGTAACCAAGATGTGAAAAAAGGAGAGATAGGTAGTATGTTTGAGGAAAGGAACCTGGATGTTTTGGCTCTGAGTGAAACGAAGCTCAAGGGTAAGGGGAAGAGTGGTTTGGAAATGTCTGGGGAGTGAAGTCAGGGGTTAGTGAGAGGACAAGAGCAAGGGAAGGAGTAGCAATACTCCTGAAACAGGAGTTGTGGGAGTATGTGATAGAATGTAAGAAAGTAAATTCTCGATTAATATGGGTAAAACTGAAAGTTGATGGAGAGAGGTGGGTGATTATTGGTGCATATGCACCTGGGCATGAGAAGAAAGATCATGAGAGGCAAGTGTTTTGGGAGCAGCTAAATGAGTGTGTTAGCGGTTTTGATGCACGAGACCGGGTTATAGTGATGGGTGATTTGAATGCAAAGGTGAGTAATGTGGCAGTTGAGGGAATAATTGGTATGCATGGGGTGTTCAGTGTTGTAAATGGAAATGGTGAAGAGCTTGTAGATTTATGTGCTGAAAAAGGACTGATGATTGGGAATACCTGGTTTAAAAAGCGAGATATACATAAGTATACTTATGTAAGTAGGAGAGATGGCCAGAGAGCGTTATTGGATTACGTGTTAATTGACAGGCGTGCGAAAGAGAGACTTTTGGATGTTAATGTGCTGAGAGGTGCAACTGGAGGGATGTCTGATCATTATCTTGTGGAGGCTAAGGTGAAGATTAGTATGGGTTTTCAGAAAAGAGGAGTGAATGTTGGGGTGAAGAAGGTGGTGAGAGTAAGTGAGCTTGGGAAGGAGACCTGTGTGGGGAAGTACCAGGAGAGACTGTGTACAGAATGGAAAAAGGTGAGAACAATGGAAGTAAGGGGAGTGGGGGAGGAATGGGATGTATTTAGGGAATCAGTGATGGATTGCGCAAAAGATGCTTGTGGCATGAGAAGAGTGGGAGGTGGGCTGTTTAGAAAGGGTAGTGAGTGGTGGGATGAAGAAGTAAGAGCATTAGTGAAAGAGAAGAGAGAGGCATTTGGACGATTTTTGCAGGGAAAAAATGCAATTGAGTGGGAGAAGTATAAAAGAAAGAGACAGGAGGTCAAGAGAAAGGTGCAAGAGGTGAAAAAAAGGGCAAATGAGAGTTGGGGTGAGAGACTATCAGTAAATTTTAGGGAAAATAAAAAGATGTTCTGGAAGGAGGTAAATAGGGTGCGTAAGACAAGGGAGCAAATGGGAACTTCAGTGAAGGGCGTAAATGGGGAGGTGATAACAAGTAGCGGTGATGTGAGAAGGAGATGGAATGAGTATTTTGAAGGTTTGTTGAATGTGTCTGATGACAGAGTGGCAGATATAGGGTGTTTTGGTCGAGGTGGTGTGCAAAGTGAGAGGGTTAGGGAAAATGATTTGGTAAACAGAGAAGAGGTAGTAAAAGCTTTGCGGAAGATGAAAGCCGGCAAGGCAGCAGGTTTGGATGGTATTGCAGTGGAATTTATTAAGAAAGGGGGTGACTGTATTGTTGACTGGTTGGTAAGGTTATTTAATGTATGTATGACTCATGGTGAGGTGCCTGAGGATTGGCGGAATGCGTGCATAGTGCCATTGTACAAAGGCAAAGGGGATAAGAGTGAGTGCTCAAATTACAGAGGTATAAGTTTGTTGAGTATTCCTGGTAAATTATATGGGAGGGTATTGATTGAGAGGGTGAAGGCATGTACAGAGCATCAGATTGGGGAAGAGCAGTGCGGTTTCAGAAGTGGTAGAGGATGTGTGGATCAGGTGTTTGCTTTGAAGAATGTATGTGAGAAATACTTAGAAAAGCAAATGGATTTGTATGTAGCATTTATGGATCTGGAGAAGGCATATGATAGAGTTGATAGAGATGCTCTGTGGAAGGTATTAAGAATATATGGTGTGGGAGGCAAGTTGTTAGAAGCAGTGAAAAGTTTTTATCGAGGATGTAAGGCATGTGTACGTGTAGGAAGAGAGGAAAGTGATTGGTTCTCAGTGAATGTAGGTTTGCGGCAGGGGTGTGTGATGTCTCCATGGTTGTTTAATTTGTTTATGGATGGGGTTGTAAGGGAGGTAAATGCAAGAGTCCTGGAAAGAGGGGCAAGTATGAAGTCTGTTGGGGATGAGAGAGCTTGGGAAGTGAGTCAGTTGTTGTTCGCTGATGATACAGCGCTGGTGGCTGATTCATGTGAGAAACTGCAGAAGCTGGTGACTGAGTTTGGTAAAGTGTGTGGAAGAAGAAAGTTGAGAGTAAATGTGAATAAGAGCAAGGTTATTAGGTACAGTAGGGGTGAGGGTCAAGTCAATTGGGAGGTGAGTTTGAATGGAGAAAAACTGGAGGAAGTGAAGTGTTTTAGATATCTGGGAGTGGATCTGTCAGCGGATGGAACCATGGAAGCGGAAGTGGATCATAGGGTGGGGGAGGGGGCGAAAATTTTGGGAGCCTTGAAAAATGTGTGGAAGTCGAGAACACTATCTCGGAAAGCAAAAATGGGTATGTTTGAGGGAATAGTGGTTCCAACAATGTTGTATGGTTGCGAGGCGTGGGCTATGGATAGAGATGTGCGCAGGAGGATGGATGTGCTGGAAATGAGATGTTTGAGGACAATGTGTGGTGTGAGGTGGTTTGATCGAGTAAGTAACGTAAGGGTAAGAGAGATGTGTGGAAATAAAAAGAGCGTGGTTGAGAGAGCAGAAGAGGGTGTTTTGAAATGGTTTGGGCACATGGAGAGAATGAGTGAGGAGAGATTGACCAAGAGGATATATGTGTCGGAGGTGGAGGGAACGAGGAGAAGAGGGAGACCAAATTGGAGGTGGAAAGATGGAGTGAAAAAGATTTTGTGTGATCGGGGCCTGAACATGCAGGAGGGTGAAAGGAGGGCAAGAAATAGAGTGAATTGGAGTCATGTGGTATACAGGGGTTGACGTGCTGTCAGTGGATTGAAGCAAGGCATGTGAAGCGTCTGGGGTAAACCATGGAAAGCTGTGTAGGTATGTATATTTGCGTGTGTGGACGTGTGTATGTACATGTGTATGGGGGGGGGGTTGGGCCATTTCTTTCGTCTGTTTCCTTGCGCTACCTCGCAAACGCGGGAGACAGCGACAAAGTATAAAAAAAAAAAAAAAAAAAAAAAAAGTAGTAATAGTAGTACTATCATTGTCATTATCATGTAATCCTTGGAACCCTTTTAAAGGGCTCCTGCAATTTAAAGGGGGCACACCACATAGGGTCAGTGTGAGGTGGGCTCCCTAGGTATAAAAAGGCTCTTCATGACACAGGGTTCTTTTTGATCCACTGTCAAAGATACAGCCTTATTAAAGGTAGCTTCTCATTTGCAGAGTTACCAACTGCAAGCTCAGTCAATTAAGCTGACAAAGGCAGTTTCCTGAGGGGTCCAGGAACTCCAAAGAGGGGGGATCCTAAGGCAGGAAGGCAGCAGGATGGCAAGTTATATGTCTAATCATTTAAAAGTGGAGGTGAGTGTGAAAGTGGTGAAAGTCGGTTAGTTCTGAAAAGAGGCCTATGTGCAGAGATACTAAGAAATACTGAGAAGAGTGGCATTAGGTGATAGTAAATGAGACAAGGGGAGTGGGCAAGGAGTAAATGGTATATAAGGAAACAGTGCCAACATGTGAGGTGAAATGCTTGAAATGTGGGCATATTAGAAGGGCACTGAGTGCAGGGATGAGGATGTTGAATTGTTTGTGAGATTTAAGGGAAGTTTATGGATGGTACCTGCATGAAAGGAGTGTGAGTGATTGGGAGAAGCATAAAAGAAAATGAAAGGAGGTTGAGAGAAAGGTAAAGAAGCTGAAATAAAAGGCAAATGAAAGATGGGATGAACTTCAAGGAGAATATGAACATGTTTAGGAAAGAAGTGAATAGTGTGAGCTGAATGAGAGAACAAATGGAAGCCATTAAGAGGAACAGATGGGTAAATGGTAAAAGGCAAAGATGAGGTGAAAAAGAAATGGAATGAGTGTTCTGAAGGACTGCTGAATATGACAGATGAGGTAAATGCCCACAATGATGTAGCAAGCGGACACAGTGAGAGTCATAAGAAATAGCATGGAGATAAGAGATGGTGAAAAACTGAAGATGGAGTGTGGCAAAGCAACAAGAGAGCTGGGTTTGCTTTTAAGTCTCAAGAAAGGTGACAATGCTGATGACTGTTTTTTGTCAGGGTTTTTCAATGCTTGCATGGCCCAAGGCAAGGTGCCAAAGGACTGGCAATCTAAAATGCACAATGCCCCTATGTGAAGGCAAGAGGGACAAATGTGAATGTTCTAATTACAGATACATAAGTCTCCTAGGTATATCTGGTAAGGGATATTGGAAAATGGTAATTGAGTGGGTGGTGGAATGCACTGTGCATCAGAGATGGTGGAAGCAACATGGTTTCAGGATCAGTAAAAGTATGGACCAAATGTTAGATTTAACAGGTGTGTGAATAATACCTGGATATAGAGGAAGATTTGTAAGTGGCATTTATGGACCTGTAGAGAGCATTTGATAGGGCAGAGAGACATGGATGCTTTTCCCAGACTACTTCACATGCTCTGGTTCAGCCAATTGACAGCATGTTGTCCCCTGTATATCACACTGCTCAAACCCACACTTCAGTCAACTTGTCTCTTCCCACAGTTAAACCTAATAATCTTGTTTTCTTGACCTTTATTCTCAATCTTCTTGCATCATACACTCTTCTAAACTCAGAAAGCAGCCTCTGCAGTTTCTCACTCACATCTGACACCAGCAGTATTTTATCAGAGAACAGTATATTACATATTCCAGACACCCCGAAACCTCACATTCACCTTCCTCACCATTCTATCCTGTGAAAGATATGATGACTTTGTTGTAAACATGAAATGAATAATAATAAGTTTTATGGCTTAAATCAATTCACTTATAAATGGGCACTAATTAAATAAAAATAAGGAAGTACAACAGCCATAAGGTAAGGGTTCATTTTAGTATAATAGTTTTCTTACATGTGACTGCAAGAACAGTAAAAACATACTTTCAAATAAATCAAATGAGTATTGTTATGTGCAGACTTTGGTCAAAAACAATCTTCATACACACAGGTACCTGCACAGCTATATTTCTTCAACAAAATATGGAGAATAATCCTACCTGTAACACTAAAGTATTAACAAGAGTTGTTTCCAGTATATTGCTGACACCAAGAGCTTCCTTCAGTTTATTCCATGAATAATTAAATGGTGTAACTACTAATACACGATAACCCCAGTGAGCCCAGGATTCTACACTTCGTTCACCTTGTGGTAGCTGGTCCACTGGAATCACCTCACCCAAGCTGCAAAGCACTTTATGTAAATGGTCTAAAAAAGAATTTCTTAGAAACATTATATTCATTACTAAATCTTTCTAAACAACTAATTACCTTGGATATATCTTCTACAAGCAGGCTTTACAAGGATACATAGTAGCCATTTTGAAACTTAAATGTAGTACATGGATATTAGAAATTCTAATTTCCATTTCATCATGTTGAAGCAACATGCAACATCACAAGGCAACTGTCCAATGCACTTCCTTTATCTAGATATTAAAATCAAATGTGGTCAACTTGAATAACCTTGAAAGTTTGAAAACTCATCAAAATGCACTGATTTTGACCCACTTTGAACTTGGAGATCAGTATTAGCCAGGGACTTCCCAAAAGGTGTTGATATCTGCCAAAATTCTCTATCTGTAGCTGAAGAGCTTACAAACCACTGAACAACAGTTAGTTGGAAAAAATTTGCAATGAACTTGACCATGTACTCAACCCTTTCAGAGACTCCAATGAGACTTACACATAATATCACACTGTTCTAAGAAACATATGCCACAAGACTGGCAAAGAAATTGATTATCAGTACGGTAAATCATCCATCAGTGTTCTCCACAAGACTGGCAAAGAAATTGATTATCAGTACGGTAAATCATCCATCAGTGTTCTCTTTACTCTGTTCATCTTTATCAATTTTTACAAAAGGTTCACTCAGCAAAAACACTGAAACAAAAGAAATTACCAACTGATAATGACCAACACTTTTCTTAATACTTAATTCCATATACATATTCACTTCTCAAAGCTTCTCCCTTAATACACAGAAACAGTGAAAGCAGACCAACAGCTTCTGTTTGAAGACTAAGAAGTCTGTACATCTTGGAGATCTATTTCCTGAAAATATGGCTATAATCTGAAAGTGTCTTTATACCTTCACAAGTTTTCTATTTGGCTTACATGCCATTTATAAGGTTAGGTGAGTTCTGTTGACTTGATGTTGACTTAAACACCAATGAATGGTAATCACAGTAACTGCTGGTTTGAAGACAGATAATCCTATCAAGAAAGTTGCTTGTTTTGGGAGGAAGGCGACCACTTAACTGATGGTTATGGCTTCCATTTCTGTTTGACATCCAATATGAATTGCTAACAATATGAACTGCTAAGCATACATCTATCATTCACAAAATACCCATACTAACCTGTTCATGTGCAGAAGAACACCAGGAAGACTGAGGGGATTCTGGGTACCTCTTCGAAATGCTCTTTGACATTCCTATTTAAAGGGAAAATTAATAAGCATATCAGATTAAGAACAACTTCATCAGCAAACCATCTCCCCTTTCTATTCTAGATGACTATAACGAAATTTTTCGACAGTGGTCTGGGTATTACTCATTCATCCATACTCACACTCTCCTTTTACTACATTCTCCATACAGGCATAGAGGAATGGAAAGCAATGGACTGCTCTATAGAAACTAACCCTTACAGTTGCCTCAGTCATATATTACTTCTCTTCAGAATCATCCCTAAATCACACAGCATTTATGGTGCAAGTCCCACATTCAGAACCAATCATCACATATATTTGGGACTTATCTGTGAAGTCCCGCATAACTTTTTTAGTAATTTCCATATTTTCAGACACATTAAACAACCATAAAATCTTCAAAAACATAATCATAAAAACTAATACTCATGACAGAGAAAGTGGTTTTAATTATTCTCTCTATAAAAATACCATTTAAACAGGAACTCCCTTCTCCCAATTACATTCTCCCTTCTTAAATGATATCCAAAAAACATTCCAATTAAATTCGTTTACGTTTTAATTTCATCTTAACCTTAAAACAGTCGCTCTGCAACCATCTTCGGCTCTTCACATTCATTCTGCTCCCTTACTGCCCTGTGTTACTTCATAATCTGGGGCAAACCCCCCCTTTCAAATTTCCAGGCTTTATTTCTTATGTGTAGGAATTAGATGTTGCCCCTGAGCAACAACCAAGCCTCCATGAGGAAATCTCTGAAATAAGATTTGAGTGCTTCTGTCAAATATACAGAGATGTACAGACATTAATTCACAAAAAAAAATACAGACATTAGCCACCATACTTTAAATGCAGGAAATTACCAACTAGGCATACCATGACAGTTAATTCTGTGCTATTAATGAAAATCATGGGGTTTCTTAAACAGAATTAGGTACAACTGTCATTCACTATGACAGTGCATTCAAATGGAGTAAGGACCATGCCCAGAATTTGTTTTGAGGAGTTATAAACTCACCAGATAATGCAGAAAAGCTCAAAACAGGAGTGATATACATATAAAAACACACTAATTTCCTCACATATACAAAATTTTCTAAAATTTCAAGATACTATGGTTTGTGTTTATTGTGGTCCTTTTGGCATAATCATATTTTAAAGAATTCTATACCTTTTGATCTATCTGAATGTCAAGTTTACTCAATACTGTTGGTCAAATTTTCAGAAAATTATATTTACAAATTCCACAGAAATATACAAATTCCAAGCAAAATTCCACAGACGTACTTGGCATATGTCAATTGACTTACACAATGGGTAACCCACTTAGCTGAGGCCATTATAAAAATAGAGATCATCATTTTCACTGAGTAACTTTATTGTGCAATGAGGGGAGGTGATTGCCCCATTTCCACTTCCTCCTCCAGTATGCCCAGTTGGAGTTTTACATTTACTTTATAATGGTCACAAGTGAAACATGAATCACCTTTGTGACCTACCTGAAAAGTAAATGTGAATTTTAACTTGACTCTGCACCAATGATGTATGGCAGCTGACCAAAATGTACAGCGAGCCTTTCTAGCAACAGCATCATGAGGCAAAGGCATAGGTCCTAACAACACTCTCATCCTTTCTTCGTCATGCCATTCTGGTGGCAGGTAATCTGTGGGGCTGCTCATCTTCACACTGTCACTTCACAGTCTGTAATAATTACAATCTCACATCATACTGAAATATTAACATATACTTTGAATGTGTTCCAGCTGTTCATTTAATAAAAAGTAGGTTCTCTGTATTCTCTTAATTCTATATAGACAACTAAACCAAGTAGACTGGGATTGGGGAGTACAGTACTATAAATATTTATCCTTGAAAAGATTCACAATTTAGGCAACATGCCTACAACCACCTAAAACCAGCATATTTCACACACCTAATGCTTCCAATGAGAATGGAAATGGCATTATATGTAAAAGATGAGAATGCAAATAGAATTATGGGTAAAAGATGAAAGTAAAAGAAAAAAATATAAATGCAACTCAAAATGAAGAACACTTTTCAAAAATTAAATGAATATCCATATCAAATGACGTACTCTTAAACAACGGTGGCCCACATAAATTGAGCTGTTAACTTTACTCACCCCTATTAAAATTTCCATCTGACCAATCATACCAATAGTAGTCAACAAAGGACTCTTCAAAAACTAAGAAGGAACAGGATAAACACTGGTCTCCTCAGTACCCCTACAGATACCAGAGAGTGTAAATTACTGGATGACCAATGTTATGAGGAGGAATGCTTATGATATACAGCAGGTTATACAAAAGTATAGGCGTAACATGGAAAGTGTGAAGAAATACGTGACTAAGAAAGTAATTTCAACGGGGTAAGGAAAAGGGCCAGCAAGGAAGACAAGAAACTGTATAACGACTGCACCTAATTTTCTTCTAATTGAATCAAAAGGTGATGATAAACTTTGTTAACAAATGATACTTAAAGAGCTTGAATACTGCTGAAGAAAAACACACCTCTAATATCCCTCCTACAAGTCAGCCACTTCTTGTCCTCAGATTAATTCACAGTGTGAGAGGAGTGTAATATTCCTAAACATATACACGTGATTAACAACCACCACTTTGCCTAAGCATAAAACTGGGATAAAATGTGGAACAAAGTTCAAGAAAAAGGGGAAAAAAAAAAATCCTCAATATCCTAGTTATATTCAAGCATCTATATCTATCTATTCATACTTGCTTACTTCCTGCCCCAGAAGTTGCTTCAATCCTTATGGGGCTCCTGCAGTGCCCAGGAAGCCAGCCACATCCAACGGTTAGGACCATAATTCATATAGTGCAGTGAAGTCTGAGAGCCTATGCAAGGAGAGTAAAGGCCAACTGAAAAGTAAGTGCTCAGTGTCTTGCTGTGGTAGTGGTATCACAGGCTTAATGGGCTTTCGGGCATATTAAACTACTTGAAGAGTTATAAGGATGGGTGACGTGCAAAGTATACACTGGAAAGTATCATTTGCGTTAGTGTGCTGAACCTCTGTACAGCATACTAAGGGGGCTTTGATGATTCGTATTAGATTGGCAAGTTTTCAGATGTCAAGAGAATTTGGGAGATTATTTACATATATCCGATATGATATTGGCCCAAGGACTTACCACTGAGGCAAAATTCACTGCTGTGCTTTCATCCTCACAAATTACTTTTGTGGTGCCCTTAAACTATAAATCCTGTCACAAAACCGAATGATTATTACCTACAATTATTATAATCTATAATAAATATAATCTATAATTAACCAAGTAACCTCACCTTTATGTTGGCAGCTAAACATAAACACAGTCGAACTCCGACCGAAAAATGTCAAACAGTCTACAGGAAAATCTGATTTATCAGTTCCTCATATAATTACGAATAATTCCACATCTAAGGTACAAGAGTATCTGTAATCACTTACAGCAAATCCATATCCTAATCCACAATGAGGAAAATAAAAGGAAAACTTATTTCCTGCAGACCATAGGTAAATAAGAACGCAGCTTTGATGATCGGTCGCAGTCCATCTATCGCAGTCTTGTCATGATCGTTTAATTTCATATTTGTAAGATTATCTATATTCTTTGTCACTCTTAGTTTTGTTTTCCTTTGAAATAGATATATACTTCACCAATTCACTACAGGAATTACATCACAGTACAGCTAGCATACATCATATAGTGTACAATTATATATCACCATTCACTCTGTACGATAATGTAGTCAGTCTTGCAAAAGTAATGCATTAATCAATTAATCATTTAGAGTTTCAAAACGTGAATTCACATGAAAACTAAAAAAAAAATATTCATACATCATGACAGTAGAAATAGAATAAAATTGGTATAAAATTCTTCCCGTATAGGAGTGATTTACAATAAATAGCTCTCGGTCTCTTACTAGAACTCATGACCTTACTCAACTCACAATGGTGTCTTTAATTATCATATCTACTTTCTCACAGTGTACAAGGTTTGTGTGAGTTATATACTCTTGAAGTACGTATAATCTGTTGATTAGCACATCCATTTTTTCATTGAATTCCACTAAACGATGAAAAATATAAATGATGTAGCTCATCACAGCAGAACCTCGTACATGACCGTCCTTATACGATTAAAATATTTTTGACCATACAATAAAGATAGTCTCTTGTCTCCGTTCCCTAACACTGTGTCTTAAATGTGATCAGGAGCCACATACATAGTGAAGGGGGATGAGGTCTTCAGAATAATCCTTTGGGTTGGTGGATATGTAGCCAGCCATAATGATTCTGACAGTTGATTGACCGTAAGCCCAAACAACCAACAAACCTGGGCTTAGACGTGTGACCAGTTAAGATTCTTATCAGCCACGCACTTCAAACTCATCACCACTGATAATGCATATGACAGTTGTTTTCAATGATATCTTTGTCTGAGGTTACATGTCGACTCTATAGTATATTTCTACAATCAGGGAAAAAGATTATATGTAATACATACTTGCAATTCGTGATCATACAACCAACTCTCAGTTAAACCAGTAATTACGGTCATCAAAATACTTCACAATCTCACAATCGTTAAAACAAGTATTCACACCATAAACATATAATGAGGATAAATATACAAACAAAACAAAGATCTTCACTTTTTCTTCATTTTTTGATGATATTGTAACGGATGAAAGAGTTAAGCAAAATGATTTTATTGTCTTCAGAAAAAATATACTGAGACATACAAGAATAAATTTTTTGAAAGAAGCTCATCTTTCCATATCTACAGCATCGTTACAACTATCTTCCCAAGAATTTAAGACAGTAATACGAATTCTGGGGTAAAAAAAATCAGAGTATATTGGATCATGTATTCAGCTTATTGCTTACGTCTTGGTCCAGACATTTTGTAATCTTGAATAGTGCTATAAACCCTCAACAGACTTAATTTCTTGTTTTGCGTTCTATACTTGCAAACATCTTGAACAGCAAAGGTAATACAATTATCCAAACCACGTGAGCCCAGGAGCATGCATGACCTTTGGGAATCCATGAACAACTTGCCTTAAAATAGTTACACTCCAATGCACAGCTTCCCATCCTTTTTATCAAATAACTGGCAATTGATCAGCACGTAATCAGTGATCGGCCACAACTGCCACACGCGGTAATCATGCAGCATTATGCATGAAAAACTACTACAGAGGACTAAAACATGAAATAAACATTTAATACATAAGGGCTAATCAAATGCAAGACACGTGTATCACCGCACAGGAGAGTAGATGTGTTAGCCATTTAATGTTTGAGAATTGATTGAGAAAATCTCGTTATCTTACACTAACGTCATTGTCTTACTAAAGTGGTAAAAAAAAAAAACCCCACTTGTTTTATTAGTCACCAGTGTAAATCACTGAAAGAATGACACATACATTGCCATTTATTGCTCCTTTCGAGGAACTAACAAGAAATGTCATTATTTTGTTTTATACCGTATACTTCTAAGAGTCTAGAGGCTTTTAAGTATGCCCATCTTGGAAGAGAGAAGAGTCAGTGGTGATTTGATCACAGCCTTTATGGTTTTTTAAAATAGATCGATGACACTGAGAATGTACAGTTCTTCGAGGGAGGAGATAACATGAAATTTAGCAAGAGACTTGTTAAAAACAGGAAATATATTTTTTTTCTTCATAAATCTGGTGGACAAATGGAACAGAATGCCTAATGACATGGTTAATACAAATGGTATCCAGAAATTTAAGTTGTATGATGACGTTCAAGAAATGGGGACCCACGAGTGTAAAACTCGTACGATACAAAGTGATTACATAATTCGAATCACCCACACCATCTTTCTAATACCCCATATTATTTATATTAATCACCCACACCACAATGCCAATCAAGGGTCACACCTGAACAATTTTAAGATAATTATCTTGGGCACATTAAGGTGTTGAAGATATGAAGATGATGGTTGTAACGACGTTGACAGCCTATCTGTTGACAAGTATGTAGCCCATTCATTCAACTTTGAAATAGTTTATTCGTTCATACAAACGTTTTCAGCTATCAAATGACTTTAATGTGAAAAAAGTGTCATTAAGGCAAACTTCAACATCCAAAATCTTTAAAGCGAATTTTATATCGGCAAGGTCAATCAGTAAAGAGTTTCTACTGGCAAACAAGTACTTTGACAAACAACCTTTCTCCAAAAGGGATTCAATGTGGAGGATGTGAAGTGAGTTAGCCACAAGTGGCTTGTCAAATGAGCCACCATCGCGGCGGGACTTGTAAAGTACTTCCATCGGTAGTGCAATGTCCTCTCCTCGGGTACATTTGTTTACAGAAATAGACGTGTGAACTAGTGTCATGTATTGTAACCGGATCTATGACATTTAAGGATAAAAGTGATAGAATTCCTAGTCGACTTGAAGCTTAGAGGATCGAACTCTTTTATCTGTCGCTGATCGTGTCGTCTATTGTGAACGTGGCTTCCTGGACGTAAAATTTGGATATTTGTGTACATTTCCGAAAAACAAGAGGGATCATGTCAAATTCGGATTGTAAAAAGCAGAAAACAGTAAGTATATATTACAATGTCTATCTGCCTTTGTATAGGACGTAATAGCTTGTCAAAGCCCAATAAACTGTTTGATTATTGGCATTCATACGAGTGTTTGGTTTTAGCTTACATGATGCCGTGTATTTTTTTATGTTGACGTGATAGGTGTATATTCCAATGGGGAAATTAATAGTATTCTATTTGTCATGATTCCTCATGGGTTAAGAGGTATACTTTTGATAAAGGATACCATTTTTGCCAGTTTACCAGACCCATCACCGGTACGATGGCGGAAACCGATTATTTTAGTAGGCAGTGATTATGACACTAATTTGTCGGCACCGATGACTCTAATACTATTATGCAAAGTACTATCATTTTATGTCTCTATTTTATCTTTAGATTTATCGATTTCGTAGAGAGGTTTTGTTCATCAGATATCGAGATTCAGACAAATATCAGTTCAGTTGAATGAACAGATTACTTTTGCTTGTTCTAAATCCCATGCTGGTGAGAGAACTCGTATGTGTGGACATCTTCAGGTCTAAGCAAAGTGATAGGTTAAACCAGCCAAGCCACTTAATCTGTGTCAACCTCGAGGAAGAGAGCTCTGTCCCCGGCTCCCCCAAGCCTATCTCACCTTACCGTAACCCAGATGCATAATAATGTCTGTATCAATACTTTAATAATTAGTCTTGCAAATTAACCAGTGTGCTTCAAGTACAAAAAATTATGAAACATAAAGGAAACCGGGTATGCTCTGGTAATTGTTTTTGTAATTTCCCTTGGCAACCATATTTGTAGATTTATTGACTTATTGTACTGGTTATTTTGCCAACTAGTTACAAGTGGAATTGCTTGATGAAATACAATATCCAAATTATTTATTCTCTAAACAATACACTGATGCTGCAGGACAAAACCACCAAGTATTCATTGTTAACAGTAATGGAAAGTCGTTATAGACATTAGCCAATTTTATCGTACTAAGTGTACTTGGAAGTACTCATTATTATCACTTGAGTTTATGTAAAGCCTGTGAAAGTTTGTTTCAGTTAAGGGGAAATGAAAAAAGGTTATGTAAAGTTTCAGTATAGTGGAAAGAAAAAAGCCTAAATTTCAGTTTAGGAGGAAAGAAAAAAGCCTATGAATTTGGGAGAAAGGTATATAACTGAACTCTGGATATGAAGTTGAAGTGATTTAGACTTGGGGTGCATGATTGGAGTGTATCCATCTTTCAGAGTACAACCTTAAAAAATGTAATGGATTCACTGGAAACCTATTCAAAGATTACTTTTGCTTAACAGGAAATGCAAAATAGTATGTAAATGTATCAAAATTAGCATTTTTATTGTAAAACGGGCAACTGGCATGCTGCAGGGTAATTTGGACCCAAAAATTATTGGATTGAAAATAATGTATTGAAAAAATCTAATGTTTTTCAAGTAGAAGAATATGCAATGTGTGTTTTAGTGTCGTTGTTTTGCTTTTATAACTCTTTCTTTTATTTACAATGTGGATGTGATATACAGGTGCTAGATTTTTAGACCACTGACAGATGTCATTGAATGACCATGCATCTGTGACTACCTGACAAGACACCAAGGAACTGTTCGAGGATGTTTTATGTTTACACCATAATATTTTGGGGTAATTGTGTTATTGGAGAATAACTGTGATTGTCACACAGATGATTGCTTATATCCAAAAGACTTACTTAAAAGTATCTTTTTCCATTAAATGCAGTGTATTTCTTAGTCATGTTTGCTCATTTTTTTTGGATAAAATCACACAGTTTCAGGTAAGATGTGATTCATAGACATGTAATTCTACATTGAACTATTTATTACTGAAAATATGTCCACTGTGGTTGCCTGATTAGTGGGAGGGAAATGGCTGACAAATTTTCTGTTTACTTCATAATCTACATATATCCCAAGGTGTTTGAGTAAAGTATTAGTTATTGTCTATATGGATGCTTATTGATATGTGTACAGAAATTGGGATTACAGTGAAATTGTCTAAAAGAAAAGCTGATTCTTAATCATTACAGAATCACATAGGTACGCCAACCATTAATACTGTGCTGCAGACATAGAATTTTAAAGTAGCAATGAACTAAGGTTGTCATTTAGCCTTTCTCTGACGGGAGGATGCCTAGATATTGCAAGCCCATTAGTGGATCATCTGGGATTCAGTACACTCAGAAGACCATGCAGGTAGATCTGCAGTCCATAGGCCATTCATATTCAATAGGAAGCTAAGATGCAAAAAAATTCATACATTACTGTTAAGTAAAAAAGGCTATCTGGCAGGTCAAAGGAATATTGTAAGCCAGGGAGGAAGACTATGCACCTTCTTCATGAATAGTTGGAGATAGTGTGGAACATTGTGACTGTTGCAGACTTTAATACAAGTTGTGCAAGACTGTTCAATCTTATGATAGAAAGGCTAGGCACTTAGTGCCACAGTGTGCTAATGATTTACTTGGTAAGGACTGGGCATATGGCTTCTCCCAGTGACGTAAAAATCACATTAGTAACAAGATATGCCAAAATATTGTAAGAAAACAAACGGGTCAATATTGATGAAGACATCATTAGACAATTGCAAGAATTGTCCTAGGGAGAGGAAAGAGAATATGAGTAGAACCAGTTATGAGTGTGACAGTTTCTGATCTCATGCCATCATCAAGCACATGAAAAACAAGTACCAATTCCAGTGGAGTGTGCTACAGGAAGACACATTTAAGAATCCAATTATAAAAGTGATATCAATGCTGAAGTTGTAGTCAATTCAAGTGGATCAAAAGCTGGTGATCTCCTATCCCTTGAAAGTGATACCTGATATTTGCCTAAGTGACAGTGGTACGATTGTCAATTCCGTTGGCTCATCAGAAAGACTATTTATATGTTTGGAAGCAGTTCGACTTCATTAAACACACTTTGACATGAAGTATTTTCAAAAAGTAAATTCTCTTGAAACACAGGTTCAGGGAAATAGATCTAGTAGACATCTATGTTGCACTTATAAATGACATCATTATGGTTCTGGATTACCCTGAGAAGGATTTTTTTATTGTTTTCAATTCTTCTTTTGGCCATAGTATTTAGAGACAATTTGTTTTCCTGTTCTTAATTATTATTAAGTTACAGTGTATTGTTGAAATACTTGGCTATATTATTAATTTACAAGTGCTTATTGTTTTAATCTCTTTTGTGTTAATTCAAGCCACATTTTGCCCATGTATGTGTAAATTATTATGCCAAATCCCAGTTACCCCAAATGTGAGGTAATTTGGACACAAATATAGAACAGTTTTTTAAAGGAAAGCAAAATATATTTTTAGACTTCATTTATGTACCATGTAGAGAAGACTGATAATAGATAGAAAAAATACTGTCATTCTGTTAATTTTCCTACAACAAAAAAAGCTGTAGATGTATATTTTTTTTCTTTCTTACTCTTCGCCATTTCCCGCGTTAGCGAGGTAGCGTTAAGAACAGAGGACTTGGCCTTTGAGGGAATATCCTCTCCTGGCCCCCTTCTCTACTCCTTCTTTAGGAAAATTAAAAAAAAAAGAAAAGAACCATGAGTCATCAGCAGGTGGATGACTACCCTTGATCTACCATTACGTTCAAAGGGATTCCAGTTTCCAAGAGTGGAGTCATCTTTGAAAAATCATTGAATGACAGGTCTTTCTCAAGTCTGCGTCTGTCAGCACATGCAAGTTATCTCTCACATTCTATCTTAAGCCTGCATGATGCTCAGGCCAGTAATAGGCAAGACAGTCACCATGATCGTAGCCTAATAAGGTCTAACCAACACAGGGTGGGGGAGGGGGCGAAAATTCTGGGAGCCTTGAAGAATGTGTGGAAGTTGAGAACATTATCTCGGAAAGCAAAAATGGGTATGTTTGAAGGAATAGTGGTTCCAACAATGTTGTATGGTTGCGAGGCGTGGGCTATGGATAAAGTTGTGCGCAGGAGGGTGGATGTGCTGGAAATGAGATGTTTGAGGACAATATGTGGTGTGAGGTGGTTTGATCGAGTGAGTAATGTAAGGGTAAGAGAGATGTGTGGAAATAAAAAGAGTGTGGTTGAGAGAGCAGAAGAGGGTGTTTTGAAATGGTTTGGTCACATGGAGAGAAGGAGTGAGGAAAGATTGACCAAGAGGATATATGTGTCAGAGGTGGAGGGAACGAGGAGAAGTGGGAGACCAAATTGGAGGTGGAAAGATGGAGTGAAAAAGATTTGTGAACTGGAACAATGTGATATACCGGGGTCGACGTGCTGTCAATGGATTGAACCAGGGCATGTGAAGCGTCTGGGGTAAACCATGGAAAGTTCTGTGGGGCCTGCTCATCCACCAGTTGGGACCACAGCTCATAAAGTGTTGTGATGCTGTATACTTGTATGTGCAGAGTCCCAGGTAATTAAGTAGTAAGTGCTCTGTGTCTTCTTTATGGTAAGTGCATCATGGGTTTGAAGGGTCTTGGGATATGTTGAAAGTTGTGTTGTAGGGTTGTAGTGATGGATGATGCCCATAGCATAAACAGGAGAGTGTGACTAATGGTGTATGTCTGGTGGGTTGGAGTTTTACTTAGTTGGAAGGTTGTGCTTAGTGCTCACTGGGTTACTTCAATGTTTCTGTGTTTTGTCATTGCTATTCTTGTAGGGGGTGAAGGGATCTGTGAATAAAGGTTACTGAAATGCGAGGTAGGGGTAAGATTTTCATTTCTACTTTAGGGTTGGTTGTTATATATGTGGATATATGTTTTGTGTGGTTTATTGTTTTATGTTTGCTTTTTAGAGGATGGATGACCAGGTGAAGGAGGTGTAGTTTAGTTTGGGGTGGTTCATCTGTTTTTAGAAGATTCTAAGAGATTCTTTTCCTTTTCTAAAACTGGAGATTATAAATGTCCTAAGGACAATTAGTTTTTTAATAGCCCCTGCTTTGATGTCTGTGGTGTGAGAAATGTCATGTGCATGATACCCAGTATGGTTTTAGTTCTGTTGAGTGGAGGTGGTTGACCATTCAGTTGCGGGGAGTGTAGGTTGAATTTTAGTCTATCTAGGGTTAACAAAATGGTACTGGATTTTTATGGGCAATGCAGACACTCTCTTTTCAGGAAGCCAATGTTCTAATTCTATGATCTAACATTGCATGTTTGTTGTTGCTTGGGTTGTCAGGGTGTGAGGTCATAAGGATGTAAGAGGATCTCTACAGTCTGGTCTTGAGGGGGAGTTTGGGTAGGTTATTTAGGAAGAGTCTGACGAGGATTAGAGGAAGAACTGTTATTAGGGAAACTCCATTTATGATTTTGAGGGTTTTGGAGATGAAGCCCTTGCAAATCAATCTGGCCTGTCAGCCACCAATGAAATTGGTTAACCAATTTCTGTCATTTTTGTGGAGGGTGATGTTAAGTAAGTTTTATGTGATATTGTTTGGAGTGATGTGAAATGCTTTGTTGAACTCTATTTTCATTAATGCAATGTGGGAGTGGGTTTGTGGTTGGTTGAAGCCATTCGGTATTTGTTGCATAAGATCCACATGCAGTGCAGTGGTAGAGTGCTTAGGTCTAAAGCTATGCTGTGTAGGTGAGAGAGGGACACATTGCTTGATTCAAGGAGTGTGGCTATTGATGACAGTTGTGATTTTGGGTGATAAAAAGACGGGGTAGTTAAGGTTAGGCTTAGAGGGTAACAGAATTGGTACTTTGTTGGCAGTTTTCAGATGCTTGGGATTTTGCTCTGTTGCCAGGAGTGGCTGATGATGTCTGAGTGCTTATTTTGCATTTAGATTGAAGTATTTTATGAGGAAATTTGATAGGTTATTAGGGCCAGTTGTAGTTAAGTTCTTCAAGATTTTGATTGTTTTAAATGTCTGTGGCTGTGAAAGGTGGGTGAGCAGTTATTTCAAGGTGGGTTGTGTAATTTTTTCATAACTTCCGTTTAGGGGTGTGGTTGGTTTGTGGCTAATTTTTGAGTTGTTTCATTAGTGTGTTTTTGTTGGAGCAACATTGATTTGGGTTAGAAGTGGTTCATTTGGTGGCCTGCAGTGGTATGGGATGTATTGATTTTTTTTCCTGTGAGTTATAGTTGGTTACTGTTCTTTTTGTGGAACATAGTGTCAAAGAATGCATGCTAGTATGCTGTCTTTTAAAGTGATTATGTTAGTGATGATACTGTTTAGGTTTAACTGCGCAGTGCTGGAGGATTGTTTTGTTATTGTTTCTATTCTTCATGATGTCTATGATTTGTGTGGCAAAGTTTTGGTTTTATTGCTCTCTATGGTCTTGTTGTATGTACTCTTTGCTGGTTTGGTTAGTGAAGTTGATGAAATGTGAAATGGCATGATAAGGGGATGAGGAGATATCCAGGAAAGACTGTCAAAGCCTACTCTGTGTGGCTTTCCTGTAGTCTGTTTTTCTTGGTGGCTGCTTAGGTAGAGTGGGTTAGCAGGGGTTATCAAAATGGATAAGAGGTCAGGAGAGACTTCGTGTAGTGTGGTCCTTGGGTGTACAGTGTTGGGTGCGAAGTTGTGTTGGGGGTTGGAAGTCTGGTTGGTTGGTTGGTTGTGTGAGCTAAATATGTTTAAAGGATGCAGATGGGATATAAGTAGTTCTTGGGATCTTGGATGTGAGTGTTGAGTCATGCTGGATGGTGAGCCCTGAAAGTGTTGGGTTTGTTGGTCAGATTGGACATGTATAGGTGATGAATGTATTGTCATATGTGTTTTACATCTATGTTCGTATGAGTTGTATTTTAAGTGCCGTCATTTGTTTGTACACTTTTGTGGTTATAGTGGTGTATGTTGAGTCCCCCGCCCCCCTCTCCTTGTCTCTCTTGTCACAGAGTTGTGTTATAATGGAAGGGAAGGTGGATCTAGATGCCAGTCCCCTTGGATTAGGGCTTTGTGTATGTTTTGTACTTGTAGAGGGTTGGGCATTTCTCTGTTTCTGATGCCATTTGTATTAAACTGTATGATGGTCAGCAGTTCATGGGCTTGTGGGGAGTGGTAGAATTAGTTTGTTCAGTGTATGGTAGTGTGTTTTGTGCTGTTGGTTACCGGAAGTTTGGACTATGAGTGCGTTTTTGGCTGGGTACGTCGTGTATTTGTGTCCAAGTGGTTGTTGCATATACTGAGTTGTAAGTGTTCTCTACGGAGACGACACACGTCATGTCTCATCTTATGGAGAAGTCTTCTCAGGTTCTGGAGATGGAAGTTTGACAATTTGGTCATGGAGTGCTGGAGGTTAGGGTTAATGTCACAGGTGAAAAAATAAGTGTGAACTCTTAAAGTGTTTGGGGTATGACCAATGGTCCGCTACAACTACAGAGGACAGCCTTGGTAGAGTTCCGCGCAGGAGTGGGGTGAAAGGAGTACCGGGAAAGGGATGCAGTTACAAGCAGGTAATCTAAACTAGAGAGTGCTCACGGTGCAATGTTTGCTTCTCCAGCGATACGGAGCCCTGCTTGGTGTTCATGGATTCCTTCCTCCTTCGCCCTGCCCTTAACATAATCCGTTTATGTATCTGATAAACTGTTGCTGAGAGTAACATGTAGTACGTTAGAAATTAGATGGAAAAATTATAGTTATGGAAATAGTCCAGTCTGTCTATTAAGTCCATTAATTTTTACATGGGATGCATAAAATGCACATAGTTATGCAGTCTTCGATGGAACTTAGTTGATAAACTCTAAAGCAAGAAGATGAGTGTCTTAAGGAAAAGGGCACTTTTACATCATGGAGCGACTGGAACCTTCTCTCAACTTCTCCCCCTTATCTGTACGTTGTACCTTGGGAAGGCTCGGTAGATGCAAGTCAGCATTGCAAGTCAGTAAAGCTTACAATAATTATGGTAAAAACCTTTATACTGTTTCGTAAAATATAAGTAAACAGCCTCGCTCTCTGATACTGTGAAACATAAGATCGCATATATTTATATTTTTTTTTTACTCACTGCTATCAACGTAATTTTAACGCTCGCTGGAGCTTATAGTACAGTAAGTTATAAAGCGAGGGTTGGAGGCGCTGAGGCTTTCAGTCTCTCGGAGTAGTCAGTGAGAGTTACAACGCGGCAGCGTACATACCTCTTGGTGGGACACGCTCGCAGGTTTCTTTTGTCATGATGATGCGGGACGTGCAGTTTGGCCTGAACAGCCGGAAAAATGCAATTGCCGAGGTGATGTAAACCTACTATGCATATTTGTGTACATTCAGGCTATATAGGAATCTCTTTGCAAAAGGGAGTGGATATTCCTCTCGTTTTATGGGGCATTAAAAGGACGAATAGTGTCAGCAACTTACCCTTAAGTAATCCAAAACTAAACGATTAATGATGAAAATCCCTATGGCGTTCTGCGGACCCACATAACTTCAACACTAGATAAAGATCATGGACTGCCTTCGGTTTGCATGGCAAACTTCCAATTTTAGTGAAATACGGAATTGATTTCGGATAAATTCATCATTTTGCCAAGGAAACAAATAGTAATTGACGGTAAGGAGCATTTACGTGGTCAGCTGTTTTACTAATGGCTATAATCGATTTTTTATTGCATTTTGTCCTCATCTGCTGTTAAATAGTATTTCTGTGAATCGAGTCATTTCGTTCATGGTTAATGCGAGGAAGTCATTACTTGTCCATTTCTTGTAATATCCTCTGATACTACTGGAGTCTTATCATATTACATAGCTATTAAAGTGCTCTCGTTCATCACATTTCTGATGTTGACTGGTATTATCAATCCTCCAGGGTTAGAAATTAAAAGAATCCTGTTCGCTAGTTTTATCCTCACTCACAATCGACTATCGCTTCTTATCCTGCTACACATATCATTTCACCGTGTCTCATAGCAGTTAAAGGTTTTAATGAACCGTTTCTGTATGTTTCTTTAAGAATCAATACAGAGGTCAGTGCTACTATTAGAAAAAAAAAAAAAAAAAAAAGAAAGGCAGTTGCTCCGGAACTTGAGAACCACTCTTGGTCTAGGAGATACAACTATTAAAATATGAAAAAAAAAAAAAACCTACATGCCCACGTACTCTCCCGTGGTGGTCTTCAGTAAGGCCATCAAATATGCTTGAATGTAGATAAGAGTAGTGTCTTGTTGCAAGGGTGTACGAGGGCGAGATAAGGAAGGGTGAGACCAAAGGACACCCCGTCTTTAGGGCCTCAAAGGAATAGTACCAGTTTAACATTGCTGAGAGTTCAGGTTGGGTAATCATCAGAACAGTCATCACTGACTTACAATCAACATTGTACTGACACTAAGAATGACCTTAAGTAGAGCAGATCTAGAGTACTTCGTCCGTTCCTCAGCGCATGCGTGAGAAGTGAACAGATACGTTTGGTGCGTTCACTACGTCATGGCAAACCATGTAACAGCCTACATGCCACAGAAGCACAATGATCAATCCGCAGTTTCATGGAAGGGTTTTCTCTCAGGTGAAATCGTTTGAACAGTTTGCAGTTTAGCAGGACAGATTACTGGGTTAAGAACATCTCTGGTGTATACTGGATACGTGAAATGATTTATTTATGTTACTGGTAAGCATGTCTATTACTTTGTAGTAATTAATTAAAACGTGTATGTTTAAGCTGAACTATATGTATTATATACATTATCACTCATAACACTGCATTTATATGCATCACGTAATAGAAATGAGTACTGTCGGCCAACATTTTCATTGTACTCTTAGTGTATTACACTCAGTCACATGTGTAAAATACAGCAATCAGCATGTACACCTATGTCAACTCCATGCATTCGTGTTATCGCATATAGAGTATAATGATTTAACGTGTTCGTGCTAAGGGTATGAAACATTTCGAAAAAATAAACACATGGAAAAGTTACACAAAAGATCGAAGCGCACTTAAAGATGTTATATCTTTCTGAACAAACCATACGTGTTTAAGGGCTTTTTATTAAAAAAAAAAAAAACACGTGTGTACCCAACTTTGTAGAGCCCTCCCCAACAATGAAGCTACTGGTTAACTGTTAGTATATGATATACGCTTGCATATGATACAAATGCAAGCGTGTTGAAAGCATCGGAAGGTTGACCTTGATTATTGGTGTGGACTTGCATATGTTTGCATGAGCTTACTTTGATGAGCATCGCGGATATAAGGAGGCAATTCTTTGTTTTTCTGATTAATTGCAAATTCCTCAAGCCTTAACAATCTTCTGTTGAGTGAAATGATGTTACCTTATGGTTTTTGAAGTCTAGCTTTCACTTTGTCAGTAAGAAGACATGATTGTAAATGTCTCACGAGAAACTTGGGTAAGAGCGACTTCATAACTTGAATGGCTTTAGCAGTGGCTTCGGACGTACCCCCTAGAATAACATATTGTCTTCAAACATCTCATTTCCAACACATCCCTCCTCCGCACAACCCTATAACATTGTTGGGTACCGCCAAGTGATCGGGCCCTGGGGTTCGACCCCCACTTAATACGTCACTGTCTGCCCCATCCCTTGCCTCCGGGCTCCGTCATGTCGCTGATACATGGAACGCATACAAATGCCGAGGAATACAAAGGAAAATAAACAACAGACTACTGGGCCCTTTCGAGGATGTGGCAGGAGTAGAAAAGCAAAAATGGCTGAAAGAGAAACACTGTGCTTGTAAACCTTCTGTCAGCAAGGAGGAAGAAGTAATATTAGTCGTTGTCTTCAAGCGAAGTATTTGTTTAGGTATTCTTTGAGACATATTAATGGTGCTCCTTTTAACGACTTTAAATGGTTAATAATTCCTTAAGTCAACAGTCCTTATGAATAATGTGCTTCATTCTGTATAAAACATTTGCCATGAGTTTGCATCCATCACTCCGAGTTGAGACAAATTTGGTCTTGATATATCTCAGACTTTTGATTGTAAAAGCAGGCTTTTAATCACGTAGCCTTTTGATAATAAAAGCTTATGTAAGATATATTTGTCAGTCCAGGTATCGTTGGGCACACAAGTAATTTTTTTTTGTGTTTTGGCCTGTCATGAACATACCATTGAAGATGTGGGCCCACCAGCGACTTGAAATGACTGAGACTGTTTCTTAAACTTAGGTTCGACTGCCAAACGTATGGAACATAATTTTGTTCACCTTTATTGCATTTTTTTTTTTCCCCACTGCTTTTCTTTTTGGTGCTCTAGTTCATCAGATTGTTAGTTTTAGATATTTTTTCTTCAATTACCTTTAGCAGCTCGACCTTGTAGCTTAGCTTCACATTATTTTTATAAGATGGTAAAACTCATTTTTCAAGATTGACGGGCCACTTGTGAACCCACATTAGTTTGTTGTAGGTATTCAATTTATAATCCAATTTTATCACGTAGCTTGATTTCCTTCTCGATAACATGCATGATATGTATACAGAACCAATGTCTCGAGAGGTTTGGCCTTGCGCCACACCACTTGTGTTATACCTAACCATTCTAAGGCTTGATCGTCACTCACGTTATTTTTTTTTTCTTTTAGTCAAGGCCAATCAACCAGTTTTCTAACCACTGAAGTACATCCTTATTTATACCAAGTGAGTTTACTTCGAGGAATATTTAACACAGGACTTTCATCCAGTGTTTTCTGAAAGTCTAACAGCATAACATCAGACACTGTGCTATCATCGTACACGTTGATCATACATAAGAAACCGAGCAGATTTGTCTGGTAGTTTTGTTGAAAAAGTCATGATGAGATTCGCGAGTTCTTTTCTCGGATCATCGATGGCTTCCATACCTTTACAGGCCATGTACATTATGTAGTGATTCCCGGGCTGGAAATTATTACCTTTTTTTGAATATCTGTGTTTACATTGGCAAATGTCCTGTCCTCTGGAATGTTCTCTGTAGCAAGTGAGTTACTGAAACCTATCTTTAATTCACAGGCTTCTTGAAGCACTTATACCCTGTGGGATATAACATTTAATTTATCGACAGAAACGGTGAAACCTCTCCTTCAAGATCCTTCTGTTCTATCACGACATGCATATCAAACACAGATCACTGAATATATATATATATATATATATATATATATATATATATATATATATATATATATATATATATATATATATATATTATGGCTGAGACGGCATGGGCATTATACATGGCAGCTAGAGACCGAGTACAAACGAATGTGGCGTTTGTTGTCTTTTCCTTAGAGGTACCTCGCGCACATGCGGGGTGAGGGGGTTGTCATTTCATGTGTAGCGGGGTGGCGACGAGAATGAATAATGGCAGACCGTATGAATTATGTACATATGTATATATGTACATGTCTGTTTGTATATATATATATATATATATATATATATATATATATATATATATATATATATGGGAAAATGAAACACGATAAGTTCCCAAGTGCACTTTCGTGTAATAATCACATCATCAGGGGAGACACAAGAGATAAATATAAGTCCTAGCTTCGTCTCTTCGATGTATATCAACTGACATCTATATCTATCTATTTATCTATATCTATCTATCTATCTATCTATCTATCTATATATATATATATATATATATATATATATATATATATATATATATATATATATATACACACACACACACCCTATCCTGAGCCAGGTACCCATTTTATCGACCAACCCCTAGGGATGGATGAACAGCTGGGTTGCTGTGGACCGACTGCCGCAACCATGATTCGAACCCATGCGCTCGATCCTTGGGAGGCCCGTGAATGCGTCACGGTCAGGAACGCTAACCGTTACATCACGGGAGTCCATAAAGAAACACCAGTAGGGTAGGATGGTGCCTTAACTGGTGTTGGTTGGATTTATCTGTATTTCTAAGTAAAGCTGCACTTAGGGGATAATTTCACCGAGAGTTTAAAAATCATTAGTGCCTGAAAAAAGTAAGTTTAGCAACATCTCTAGCACTGCGCATACTTCAGTAGGCACAGTATATTAATGAACCCAGTCCTCTACCTATGTTTAACAGACTTATATAAGTAGATACAATGCGTTTTCTCATTAACCATGCGCAGAAATCGTTACGAGGCTGTTACTGTTGGTTTTGCTGATCTGTCATTTAAACCATAAAACCCCGCGAACGTCACCGTGAATATTGTCTTGTTGTACGTTGGACTCCTCAATCATTGCTTTGTCATCGGGGAATGCGGATGCCTGGCATTGTGTTCCTACGTCCACTGTCAAGCTGCAACACATCAAGGAATTAACTGGACCCAGATTCAGTTATGAGCTACTAGTGAAGGTATTTTAGTACGGGTGTGAGATACGAAATAAGGGTTGCGGACGTTGGATAGGCTTTTTTTTCCGCAATGTTGGTAGCTTGAGTCTTCTCAGTAAAGACGAAGACTGAGAGTGGACTGTAGTAAACTGTTAACTGCATCTTACAAGATTGCGTCAGCTGCCGGGCAACCGAGTACCAGGTTCGAATTACGGCCGCCTGTTCCTGGATACATGTATATACAAACATTTTTCTGTGGTAGAATACGTGTGCGTCTTTATATAGGTCAAAGTCACAAATTCTCTCTCCAAATGAGTCTTTTGAGAGACTGGTAAATCCTAATTAATACAGAAAGTTTAGAGGAACAGGTGGTGATAAGAAAGCAACAGTTGTGAACATTGTCGCTACTTAGGGGAATTTATTCCGCGAGTAACGATTTACTCACAGTAACTAGTTCTACCCATTTTTCACAATTCTTCCTGGTTATACAAATAGAAATGTTGTTTATGTACGTTTTTCTTTAACTTATGCATTAGAAGTATGAAATACATGTGTAAGATTATTACATTGCACATTCGCTTGACGCCTTGGCTGCACAAGTTCTCAAGATGTATTTCCATCTGATTGCTGATTGTTCGCAGACCTAATCATGATGAATTTATTTCTCAATACAAGATATGAAATGCTTGTAAATCAGAACTGGTAAGCGATTTTTCCAGGCTTGGGAAGCGGTACTAATTTCAGTTAGTTTCCTTAAGTTGAACTGTAAGGAAGGTTAAGTTTGTCATTTCACCTAAGCTCTAGATTAGATCCTGCTTTAAGCCTTTAGGCTCATTAGATAGATTAGATTTAAGATAGGCCTACGGGTATAGGTTTATTTATATTCTGTAGGATTATGAATTAATTCCTTAGGATCGGTTTCCAGGCTGTCAAGTTAGGTTCTTTGGGAAGGGATTGCAAGTTAGGACAATACATTAATTTTTATGTTGTTCGTTATCCTTTAGGTTCATAGGATAAATTAGATTTAAAGTAGGGCCTAGGGCGGTAGGTCATTTAATTTTTTTTTTTTTTACAGAAATATGTATTATTTCTTTAGGTTCTTAGGGAAGGGCTGTAAACTAAAATCCAAGTTAGAATCATACTTTAAATTTAGGTTAGGTTGTTTCTTCTTAAGGTACATAGTTTGTGTAAGGCTCAGTTACGCCTTAGGTCAAGTTAGGTTTCTAGGTTATCATAGATAAGAATTTTGGGTTACGTTTAGCTCAGAGATAAGATTTTTTGCTTACGTTAGGTCCAAAGTTATGTCAGTAGGTTTTTAGATCTTGAGGATCCGGCTTTGGTGAAGTCTAACTTTAGGCCCTTAAGTAAGGTTTGAATTTAGAATGAATCCTTAGAACTTAACGTCTCAAGTTAGATCATAAGTTAGATCATTCGGTTAGTTAGGTTCCTGGTCTAAGGTCTAAGTTTAGAGGCTCAGGGTTCGACCCTCGGTAATGTGGAACCTTAAAGATCAGGACTTTTAATCAAGGACCCATCGTAGAACTACGCCTAAATTAACTTCATCGCACGTCGCCAGCTATCGCGTGATATGCATCATGATTAGATATTAGGTCACGAAACAGCAGGCGACCGCTTGTAAGGCTGGTGATCATGCGAACATGTGCAGCGAAACAGACGGTCAGTGCTGAAAGTATGATTACACAGTACATTTTTCGTGATAGTTTTACTTGAGTTGACTTGAGAAAGAAAGAGAACAGGAGGCCTGATTGGCCCACGACTGGGTTGTCTGGTAAAGAAAAAAAAAGTTTAACTTGACAAGAATATACAATTCCGCTCAGTAATTTTTTTTAAGCTGTCACCAACTCCCCGCTGCAGCACATCAGCCTTCTACTGTCCCTGTTACTGCTGTCGTTTATAGTTGATTTCTGGCGTTTTTCTCGAAGAGTATACCTGAATTTATAAAATATTTGTCTAAACTACTTTTGAAACTATTTATAGTCATCATTCACCACGTCTGACGGTTATTTTATTCCAGTGCTCAACACACCTACGTCTTTTTGCTTCGAGTTTTATTCCATTTGTCCTGGTAACCGTATTTTGTTGTATTTCGAAAAGATCTTCGTGATGTACTTTATCAAACTTGTTCAGAATTTTGAATATTTGGATTAAGTCGCCGCGAACTCTACTTCGCAAGAGTTGATTAAGTTTGTGTTACTGGTGAGAACAAGATCAGTGATTTTTTTTACCTCTAGTTTTTTCTTTTAATTAACTTCTAAAAAAGCGTCTTCAATCAGTTTTGTCTCGTTCCCTCTCGGCCACCTGTTAACATGTTCCCATTTATGTTTGGACTGATGAGGTGTCCTAATATTATAACTTCTTTACTGTTTACTATAGTTTTGATTTCACTGTATAGCATCTTAGGGTCGTCTTGTTTTTGCTTAGGAGGTCTGTGAATAACGCCGAAACGTTAGTTACCTTTCAACTTTTCGATAATGTCAGTATATAGAGAGAGTCGTAAGCGTGTGTGTGTGTGTGTGTGTGTGTGTGTGTGTGTGTGTGTGTACTTTGCCTATCTTAGTAGCATTCATGAATAACATTTCTATAAGTATAACCCGTGAAGCATCGGGCTGAAGGTAATTCATATCACAAATTACCTAACTTGAACACCTGTGGCGTCACCTGCAGCGACATCAGCTCCAGGTAGAAGTGAAGCACAAACCTCCAAGTACTGGTTAGGTCTTTGGTCAGCGCAATAAAAAAAAAAAAAAAAATACGGAGAAACTGCTGCTGGGTAGGGTGCATAGCGGAATATTTTGAACTTTAAAGAATTTTGTATAATAACCATTTGATCAAACGAGTTATTTGACTAAAAATCGTGTGTCGCCTTTTTTTTTTTTTTTTTCCCTTACAGACATACGACCGAACGTCCAAAATATACTTGATATCATCAGACTGTTAATTTCGCATGACAGAGAAGTTTTAGAAATCGGCGTACTTACAGCTGTACGTTACCTGATATTACAGTAATCTTCATCACAACTTGTCCCATCGGTGTTTATCTCTCGTATTACGACGATCAACGTAAAAACCTAGTGATACTACTCGCCAGGAATATGGCGGATGCTCGTCATCACAACGAAAACCTAGTCAAAATGGTAGAGCATTTATTTTCAACATTTGAAGGAGGAATGGAGCTTTTGAAAGACATAAAGAAATATATATATTTCAAACAAAGCACTATTCATTTACTGATTTTTTTTATATACAAAAAATTCATTCCTGTAAAATCTTTGTACACTAAATAATCCTCGCATTTTTCAGGAAGATCCTATTGGTGGCCTACAGAGGCACAGACGTGTGTATAACTGTTTGGTCACGTCTGCTCTCTCATGGCTATGCACGCGGTGACCGTGTTGACATAACCCACATCCTATTGATAAGTCGCACTCTTGAGTCTCGTCTTCCACGCAGTTTCATCATCATTTAGAAAGCGCAAGACTGTTTGTTAGGATGGCACAGATGGAGTAGGGCTTTGTTTCGGAAGCAGGAATGACTCGGAATATACTTTATAATGGAAGGGGATCCAGCGCCTTGACCAGGTAAACTTTAGCTTCAGTGTTGTAATTCCATGACCCCCATTTGGCAAGGCTCCGGCAGCTGCAGTCAAGTACCAAATGTTGCACGGTGTGTGAGAGAATAGGCTTCGTTGGCAAAATTTTACGTCTGGTATGTTCGGTATCAACAGGAAGGGCCAACTCCCATGAGTACCTGTAGCCTAGCTCGAGTCGGGCGACATAAAGGTGTTTGCTGATGTATATATATGGTTCATCCAACATGGAGATATGACGGTAGATGGATCTCCTTCGGGTGATTTTGCTCGGTCTTCAAGTCTTTCCGAGTGACTGGTTTAAGCTTTTAATCTACTCGCAGGTAGACCCGGGGATAGTCAGCTTCATCCTAGAAGACAAATGTTTTTACGAATTCATGAGCCATATCGTTCACCCTGAGTACAAACTGTGGAGGAATCTAGAGAACAGCTGGACTCTGGACTCCATCATGGGTAATTTAGTTCTGCCTGTGTCGCGCTTCAGACACTAGGACGTGACAGTCATACTGAAGGGAATTTAATGCAGTTAGTGAGACAAAAGAATCGCTTACTCTCAGACTATCCATCCTGTGGCGATTGAAAAAAATTAAGGGTGATAAGGATAGTAAATACTTCATTTTGGAGTGTGGATGCCAAGTTACTGACCCCTCACTTTAGTAAAAAAGTCGTGGGTACGTGTTGCTCGATGTTGGGACGCATCTGTATGTATTGATTTTGTGAGATATTATGGTCAAGTGGTGATTTTGTCGGTGTGAAAACACGGATGTCAATATTAACTCGGCGTCAACTCGGGCTGTGATCTCATCAGGTGTTGTCGAGTGAGGGTAAGGTGCGAACAACTGATGTCATATTGCCTTTGGGGCAAGATAGCGCGATTGCTCTCTCACGAGGAAGAGTGCGTTAATAAACGTACGTTTTAAGCCCGGTAGCAGTTGTAGTAACCCATCTGAATGGATGTTTCCTATCTGAGAAGTGGTGTGGATGGTTTGCCGAACTTTCCTGTCGTAACCTCATTCAGGCAAAGTCCACTAACGTCACACACACACACACACACACACACACACACACATATATATATATATATATATATATATATATATATATATATATATATATATATATATATATATATATATAATGTGTGTGTGTCTCACTAATGTAGCTAAAATACCAGTCGTTTATTACTGTATTCATAAAGTGTTATTTAGTTAACTATATTCAATATAGCAAAAACGGAAGGTAGCAGTACGACTGTGAGCGTGGAAATCAAAGGTTTTAAAGTTTTGGCATTTGTTATTTTGCAGATTAGTCGGCACCAGTGTCTATCTGCTATATTTTTTTTTTTTTTTGCATAATGGAGATTTGTTGTGGTACAAGTTCCAAATAAAAAAAAACGGCCCGAAGAAGAGCTCAAGCCTGGCGCCATCTTGAGTTCTAGCTGAAGCGGTTGGTCGAAGCAAACACGGCTAAACCCCAAACGGGAGAACGTTCTCTCCCTTCCCGCAGGTGTGGCGCAAGGCAAAATTTTACAATATCGGCAAAATTACATCTGATCCACCGCTGCAACGAGTCAGCAAAAATAACATCTGTGTAAAGGTGTCTATCCATTTTTGCCCAGGTTTTTACGCCGTCCTTGGTCATTACGATAAATTTTTAGTTACGCCCTGTACATCCGACGCTCAGGAAGTTGACGAACAACAATCCCTCTGGCTTAAATCAGGAAGCAGAGGGACGTAAAAGGTCGGGGCACCAGACTCCCTTTATGTCATTGGTAGGGGGACCAAGTCATAGCCAGTGGTGACCAACCTCTGTTTATTTCAGATGTCTCGCAGTTGATGATTCATCGTCCAGTCACACACACACACACACATACACACAGACACGGATTAGTAAGATCTTTCACTGGAGTATGATTGACGCTGTACTTGATGTATTAAAGTATGGATCAGCTTGCCATATGTAGCGGCATATGATGACTCTAGCTAGTTTTTAGTAGCGTTTTTAGTAGCGGTATATGGCGACTGGTAGGTTAACCGTCTCCCAAACAGTGACTCTTAGAAGCTCACGCTTTTTGTTGTTGTCGACGCGCCACACTCTCCCAGACTGTATCTGAACACCATGGTTGTAACCCATAAATCGCCGTGATGATGAATCGTCACTGTTTCTTTTTGTCAGTTTTATGGGGAAAGAATAAAGATCGTACCACACCGTATTTCTGGCTGACATAGACCAGGGTTAGTTATTGTACCTTGTTATATAGTAGCATGGTGTTGTTTATCATGTGATAACCAATGCCTGTGTGACTGTCATCTGCAGTTGCTGCACCGTATGTGGTTAAAATCTGTGGTTACCAATACTCAAGTGGTTATCTGTGGATGTCATTCCTTGTGTGATTATCAGTTGCCATTGCTCGTGTGGTTGTTATCTTTGACTATCACTCCTTATGTGGTTATCATCTATGTTTGTCACTCCTTGTGATATCTAGTCGAACTTGTCCATTTCCTACTTTTCTTTCCTGTTTTCGAGGTCGCTAACCTGACCCACATCCCAACTTGCCTAAGTCCCCCGATCAGTAGGATGAGTGGTGTTCCTTGGTGGAGGGGGCCACGTCACAGGGTTGGTTGCTGGTGTGCTAGGAATCCTGTCCGCACTGGTCTCGACCAGCGGGGTTGAGAGCGGGAGCATATGTTGGTGGCCGACACACTCAGTTGAACCCCAGTCGTGAAAGGAGGAGGATGCCACACAACGCTCCATTGTATATTTTTGAGGTAATGTCCCTCGTGTCATGTTCCATTATCCTACCCCGTCAGGGACGCTCAACAAGTCCGTTAAGTTTAGGATGAGCTCTTGTGAGAAACGCTGGCAGAGGTAAATACACGAATAACATTTTGGTGAAAGTTTTAGAAGTTGACGTTAGTTAAAACAAACGTTGCCTTGTTGGCAGGGGATTTCCAGGAGAATCTTACTGTATAATGTAAATTGCTTGAGAAATCGATTTTGTGTTGTCTGCGGTAACCTGTGAATATCAAGCCATTCTCATCTTGATATGCCGCTTTGATTCAGCGGTGACATCCTGCATCTGACAAGTTTTACTTATCCTGCAGGTTATGTAAGGGGCTAGACATACGGGCTTAATCCCCCCCCCTTTTTTTTTTGTTTAAGGGGAGTTGGAAAAATGCAAACGGTTACCCTGTGAGTATATACTTAGAAGAAAGCAGTACGTGTATTTATTCAAGGTACGTTAAAAATTTACTGTTGTGCATCTCTTCAGTTATTATTTACACGATTTTGTGACTAAGATATTAGTTGTAGTGGGGAGAATATGAGTTAACCCCCCCCCCACACACACACACACATGCACACATTTTCCGCCCATTATGCCACTCCCGCGATCAGACAACCAGGTGATCGTCACAAAGTACAATCACGGAAACCGCGTCTGCATTGAAAGAGGTCACGTCCGTGTCTATTGGCTTCGTCAGAGTGTAAGATTTTTGTGGTCTTTTGCTTTTCTTTTCATAGTTTATATCCTAATTGTTTGTTAGTTCATGTAAACTTACCACTTGTATTTTTATATTAATTTCCTTAGAGAGGAGCAAAGCGAGTGTATTTACCTCTTTAAATTTCCGGATAGTGTAATCGTCTATTTTTAACCGGGTGGAAATAAAATGAAAAAGTAGAAACATTACGGACAGACTCGTGTATCGACATGTATATAGTTAGATTTAATGGGTTTTAGATGCTTTTATCGTGTTACAAGGCCAGAAATGACGAGAAAGGAGACACTTGGATATTAGAATGCACAATGCGTAATGAATGGCCCGACCCCGCTCAGGGGAGTTGCAAGATACCGCTGGCGGCCTACATCCCCACACACTAGTCCAGTCCCGAAGCGAAGATGGTCTGTATGTATCTTTCATGAAAATGATTATAAAGGGAGTTGCTATCAATGGGTATCATAAATGGACAGTGGTCACTGGTTAAAGGCTGATCGTAGTTGGAGGATATGGTTACAGTTTAATGGCGGACTGTTTCCGGAGTGTCATTGTTGCATGATGAAATTTATCCACTGCCCTTTAGTATGTAATTTCCTGAATGTCTGGATTTATGGCATTTAGAAAGTTTGTTAATATATTTTGTAAGATTATAACTACTCGAATTAGCGTTCATGAACCTTTAGTTAAACCTTGTTTGCGCATTTCTGCTGAAGATCAACGAACTTTCAAATCAGTTCGTGCACCAACAGTTCTGACAAGATACTTCTAAAGGTGAATGAGGGAATATTACATTACAAGAGAGTATTCAGGTAGAAAATAGTACTTTTCCAATCTTCAGTTGATCGTTTAAGAAATAAACGAAATATTGTAATCCCCTCACGACTTCTTGAATTAGTAGATATATGATATTTAGAACTGAAGCAGTGATTCCTGCAGGATATCGATAAACAGGAGAATTTCGAGGTCAGTTATATCCTTCGGGATACGGGTGCAAATGAATAATTGGTACAGAAATCCAGCCCAGTTCTGGTGGTGGCTTATGGGGAGCATAATGACATGCACCAGCTCTTTGATCAGCTTAGCAAGGTTGTCACTGAACACACCTCTGGAGAAATTCAAGAATGACCTTGATATGAACATGGAAATATTGCACTTGCTCTCGTTCATGTTGGAAGGTCAGGGCGCGCTGCTTCTCCGGCCCCGACCTGCTTAGAACTTGGAAGTCCAGTGACATTATATATATATAATCTTCAAAAGTAGTAGGATGATATTCGTGCGTCACAGTTGTATAAATATGTTCATTATGTTCTGTATCAGACTGTCCTCAAACATTTGCACTATCAGGTACTTTGGTCCCGTTTTAATTTTCCAAAAGAAGGAACAGAGGAGGGGGGGGCAAGTGAGGATGTTCCTTCTAAGGCTCAGTCCTCTGCTCTTAACGCTACCTCGCTAATGCGGGAAATGCGAATATGTAATATATATATATATATATATATATATATATATATATATATATATATATATATATATATTTATTTATTTATTTATTTATTCATTTTTCATACTGGAGATAGTGGAGAAAGTATACTACCCAAGTATCTCCTGCTTGTCATATAAGGCGACCATAGGGAGCGGAAGCTGAGGGGCTGGAAATCTTCCCCTTTTTTATTACCAAAGAAAGAGCCAAATGAGGATCTTTTAACTTGTAAGACTCGGTCATCTGTTCAAGCTGCTCCCTCGCTCATACGGGAAATAACGAACTTGTACAATATATATATATATATATATATATATATATATATATATATATATATATATATATATATCCTAGCTACGTTTCTTCGTTGTATATCAACTGACATATTTCTCTCGTGTCTCCCCTGATGATGTGATTATGACACGAAAGTGCACTTGGGAACTTACCGTGCTCTCAATGGATTGAACCAGGGCATGTGAAGCGTCTGAGGTAAACCAATGAAAGTTTCGTGGGGCCTGGATGTGGAAAGGGAGCTGTGGTTTCGGTGCATTACAGATGACAACTAGAGACAGCGCCACTCCGCCTGCGCGCGCGCGGGGAGGGTGTGCCATTTCGTGTGTGGCGGGGTGGAGACGGAATGGATGAAGGCATCAAGCATGAATATGTACATGTGTATACATGTCTGTGTATGTATATTTATGTATACGTTGAAATGTATAGGTATGTATGTGCGTGTGTGGGCGTGTATGTATATACATGTGTATGTGGGTGGGTTGGGCCATTCTTTCGTCTGTTTCCTTGCGCTACCTCGCTAACGCGGGAGACAGCGACAAAGAATAATGATAATAATGATATTAATATATATATATATATATATATATATATATATATATTAAGCAAAATTAGTTGGTTTCTTATATTGACTGATGGGTGATGAAATTTGTAGAGTAGAGCGTGAACTGGTGGAAATGATGAAAAGATGAACTCCATCAATGTTTGATGATTTAGGAGCGATAACATAAGCAACGATAAGACACTCCCATGCTCACTAGTCTTGTGGTATGAAATATCTATCACATAATTCATTGACGTGAAAGTGTTCCTAGTCTCATGGTCGTCCCACAATAAGGTCAGCTTCATTCTCACGTTCACCCCAAAGCAAGGTAGATAGATAGTCTGTCCGGCTGCAGCACAGCTTTCGCTGTTGCGCTGTGTTGCCGCCATCGATGGCGGCTTTTAAGTAAACAGTCCTTTGTTCTGTCGTCTTGAGAACTGGCCGCTTGTTTTGTCTCGAGGCATTTAACGCCTGCCATAAAGAGTTTGGGCTGTGTGTGTGTGTGTGTGTGTGTGTGATTACTTAACTTATTTCATAACCTATGTGCACGGTTTGGGCGGGAAGTTGTACTTTCGTGGGACCTCACCTCTTGGACTTTCTCTGCTGTCATACAAATTTTTAAATCAATGTGTACTGTCAGCACTTTCAGTGTCTTTATTCAGTATTCGGTTCACGTCATTCGTCCACTGTACTGCAACGGACAATCTCTCCTAGATGGCCTCGTTTAATGAGATACGCTCCTCCCCAGTAGAACTAAACGTAACTTTTTTTTTTTTTGTTAATGTCGATTTACGATTTTTTTTGTCTGTGTTGATTTGCTCTGAAGCTGTAGAAAGAAAGTTTGTGGTGATTTATATTTGTGTCAGGGTTATCATGCAACCTCTCATCTTAGCGTCCACATCTTGCTCACTCGTTCGTACAGCGAGGTTAGAAAGCTTAACATGTGGTGCTTAGACGTTAATTACTGCATGACTGTCAAAACACTCTTTAAGAAATTATCATTTCTGTCTAACTTTAGTCAAGCAAACATGATATTGCCTTCATGGCACACGAGTAGCGTAGAACCTAATTGCAAAATGTGATACAATTATGTGGCTTAATGTATACTAGTAATGACGATAACATCTGAGAAAATGACAAGTGCAATATATATAGTCACACTGGTGATATGTATCCTCCATTATGATGATGATAAGAGTGATATTATGACAATGACAAATACATAACTTTAATTATCGATAAGCTTAGAGTTGCAGGTTTCCTTAACTGTCGTGCCTTCAAAGTTTCGGTGAGATCTCTGTTGTCGGACTCCTGGAGTTCATGGCCGCGGCTAGGCTAATGGGTTTGCCAGTGCAAGGACAGTGTTCTAATCATGGCAGACAAGCCATGATACATGAGATGCGTTCAGGAAGTCTGGAGCTGCAGTTTCATAATGTGCCTCAGAGGGTTTACGTATTTGTTATCATTTGTTTCTGTTTCTGTGATTTAACTTTCCCGTCAGATTTCATTAGTAACTGCGTTCATCCCTGTAGGTCTTATTGGTGTACAATTTGCATGTTACCCTCTTTCCATAAACGTACGTCTTAACTGACTCTTCCTTTGTTATCATTAACAAATTGGAATAATTCATTTCAATTTCAATTTGTTATTATTAACTATTTTTTTTTATTTGAGAAGGGTTGTTGGATACCGACATCGTCAAATCATCTGAAGAACTTTTCATGTGTAATCACGTCTCCTCCTCGCTCTTCTAATGTGGATTAGTCTATGGCTGCTCCCCTCGCTCACTAGTTCAGCTTCAATATCTGTTTTTACTGGGCGCCTCTGCACCTTCTTTACCAGTTTATGACACCATACGCAGCCTAGTCAAGTTGTTGTTGTATACTGTTTTAACATCGTTTGGAAGGCGTGAACATCTTTTCCGTGTAGTTAAAGGCAATTTTGACAGTCTTCCTTGTGTACTTCTTTGCAGTTTTCCTGTTGTGGTTTACTGTTGACAGACTTGATTTTCTCAGCCCTTAAAAGTCCTTCTTTTGAGTGGATTCCTAGTTTTTGCTTCTTGGTAGATTTCAGCATTTGCAGGTGGGGGTAGATTTATAATACACGAAAGTTAGTTTTTTGAGGATGGAGAGATTACTGTTTGTGAGTAGTATTTGTGTTACGGGGAGTGTTTTACACTCATATTGCCCAGCCTCAACCTTGCATATAGCTAACCACGTCTTGACCCCTATTATGTGAACGCTCTCTCTCACACACACACACACACACACACACACACACAAAACAGCCTCAGCCAGGTACCCAATTATCGATCAGCCCTGGAGGGGTGGATGAACACCTCGGCCGACTGCTTCGCCCGTTCTGGCTCATGGTCAGTTGATAACCACGACACCACGGGCGCCCGTGTGTGTGTGGGGGGGGGGGGGGGAGGAGGAGGAACTACGTCTCAGAGAGCGATACTACGATCAGGTTATTCATGACCCATGTGTCACGGTAGAGGGCAAGGTCCCTGAATCCGCGTACACCATCTCGATGATATCTTGGAAGGCCACAGAGGACAGATAATAAGACGGCGATGGACGTCATCGCTAGAAGACCCCGGCAGGTCACCTGAAGACTACAGGAGCTGAGGAGGAATGGTGTGAGAACATCTTTCCCCATCGGTCTGACGATGATGGCCCTGCCTCTCACGTACTGTGTGACTACGATATGTGTAAACTTAAGAGTCATGTCGGTCGCTGTATGAAAAGAGATAAGCGTCTGATGATTTCTGTAGGTGCGACTCCCAGGCACTACTAGCCAGATCACTTGGAGTAGATTTTTATTCTTTGCTGTTCTGAGTGTACCATGAGTGAGCCGCCTCACCCACGGCGTGGCTTCAAGAGTCTGCATCTCGTCGTCGTTCTGTAACCTCCCCAGTCGATAAGGAAGTATCGCTGATAAGGCCAATGTCACGATAAGATTAACTCAGTTGATAACTTCTTTTTATGACAGGCGTATCAGGCGATTATTTTCAATTTTCACTTGTCATAGTTACCCTCATGTTGTTGTCTGTGTGAGCGACTTCGGGGAGAAGGAGGTATATTTCATTTCTAAATCTCGTGTGACTCGAGCGTGTATCGGCCGCCTGGAGTGGAGGACAGAAAGGTAGGAGATATATCCGTCCGTTCCTCTTTTGTGGATCGCGTGTCAGACATGTTCGTACTTCCCTGTAACTCCTGAGGTCCCAGAAAAAAAGACAATATGAATATTTTTAGGGTCATGTGCTTCACTGATGATGTAAGGATCTTTAAGAAAAAAAAAAGTTTTAGGGTCCTGTACTTCATTGACAAGTTAAGGATCTTTGAGGAGGATTTGTTTTAGGATGATCCTGCTGGTGGCTTTTGAGGTTCATTATGACGAGGATGTAAAGTATGCAAGACTGCAGGCTTGTCCAGATGATCTGGTAAGGGTTAATCTGATAGTGGAGACCTGTAATATGCAGGGTGAGCCATAAGTCACCGCGCACCTACCGTAGACGATGAAGACATCTGTATACACTGAAGTTACAAGAAAATGTTGGAAATGGCGCCCACGTGCCTGAAGACACGTATCTATTTACACGTAGTCTTATCATGTTTGCCAAGGCATGCAACAAATCAATCGCAGAGATGTTCGTTGGAATTTACGATATCCTCCTTCCGTTTATGGAGAGCGTAAGCATTATTGTCTCTTTCGACTGCGCCTTTCACCGCTCCCCACAGATGGTAATCTGACGGGTGTAAGATCTGTCGACCCTGGTGGCCAAATGGCCTTTGGAATTGTCCTATCCTTCGAAGACATCGCGCAGAACAGAGTGAGGAAGGAAGGGAGGGAGAGGAAAATGAGAGGGTGGAGGGAAGGATTAGGGGGGGGGGTTAGGTTGGTCGCTGTACGTTGCAAGTCACGAAGGCCATCTGTTGTAACAATACTACTAAGAATATGGAGATGTTGTCGTTTATAGTGTGGGTACATGGTGACTTTTGCCTTACTGTGTATGAGGGCCATGGCAGAAGTACCTTTAGTAGGAATATGACTGGCTCTCGGACGTACAGAGAAAGGTTGTGACATGTTTCCTGGGGTGAGCAGCACATTCGAAAGTGACTTCGAGTACGAGGTGTTTCTTCGAAATGGACGATGTGTCGCTTGAGGAGGAGTTTTAGTGTAAAATCCAATAGCAGACTATTTGCCTGCCGAGACGTTCTGCTCTCCCCATACATTAAGATTATCTTCATCAGTGAAGCCCTTATATTCTACCTCGTATAATATTAAAGTGGTATCTAGTTATATTCTGTGTTGAAAGTGAACGTGTTCCCTCATCTTATCTTGGCGCTTTCTGTGTGTCCGTGCGTTGTGAAACCCGAGCGTCTTTTCTCATCCCCGTAAGTCTCGAGTCGATGGTGTTCATAACATAAGGTCAGAATTACAGTGAATAGAGAAAGAGAGAGAGAGAGAGAGAGAGAGAGAGAGAGAGAGAGAGAGAGAGAGAGAGAGAGAGAGAGAGAGAGAGAACAGAAGAGAGAGAGAGAGAGAGAGAGAGAGAGAGAGAGAGAGAGAGAGAGAGAGAGAGAGAGAGAGAGAGAGAGAGAGAGAGAGAGGGTAATCCAAGGACGCCATGTCAACAATGACGGACCTAACATGACCGACCGTTGTTGTGTGTGTGTGTAGTTAAGTCACGGTGAGTTGCACTCCACCACCACCCACCCTTCTGACAACACTGTAAACACCGCCAGGAGTGAAGTGTTATTGGAACGTTTACTTACCCAAGTCAGCATGACCTGTTTAAAAGCGCAAAAATGATATTTGTCGATTCTTAACCGTGGGCCAAAGTTTTTCACTAAGTAATCGTTAAGATACCTATTTTTTTTTTCTAAAGATAAGATTTGTTGAACGAGTACAGAAGCTTAACAAAGACTAGAACATTCCTGAGGATGGAAGGGGGAGGGGGGGGGTTAACTAAACCTAACCTAGCCTAAAAATATTTATCCTAATGTTGTCCTGGTCAGACAAGTGTGGATGATAACACTCTTACCTAAGGAATCTCCTCCTGTCTTTGAATTTCTGTGGGTATCATCCTTCATGGCAGGAGGTGAAATATGAGAGTGGTGTCTGTTGCCGGGTACACGGGGAAATGAAACGTTGAATACCGAATAATTCTGCTTTGAGGAAAGAATACGTAAGAAATCTTTCCTTTTGTGACGTGACTTAAGGGATATAGCCTTCATCATTCCCAAAAATGAAATACACACACACACACGCACACATATATATTCTATATTTTGCTTTGTCGCTGTCTCTCGCGTTAGCGAGGTAGCGCAAGGAAACAGACGAGAGAATGGCCCAACCCACCCACATACACATGTATATACATACACGTACACACACGCAAATATACATACATATACATCTCAACGTATATACATATATATATATATATATATATATATATATATATATATATATATATATATATATATATATATATATATATATATATATATATACACACACAGACATATACATATATACACATGTACTTAATTGATAGTCTGCCTTTATTCATTCCCATCGCAACCTCGCCACACATGAAATAACAACCCCCTCCCCCCTCATGTGTGCGAGGTAGCGCAAGAAAAGACAACAAAGGCCCCATTCGTTCACACTCAGTCTCTCACTGTCATGTAATGTGTGTGTGTGTGTGTGTGTGTGTGTGTGTGTGTGTGATGGCTGTATACTTGTATGTGAAAGTACATCCATATATTACATCGCGTTGTACGTAAAAAAAAAAAGAAGTGTGTAGTGTGTGTGTGTGAGTGTGGCTGTGCATGAGGCGGATGACAATCATGAAGCGTATGTGGTAGGGATGTCCTAGTCAGGGTGTAGCTCGTTGACCATGGTCGGTACACTCCAACCGCACGATAGTGTGTTCTCCCATGGTCTGTCACAGCGTCGAAGACCTGAACGTGATAAACACGTTAAGAAATCATGATGCGATAATTGATGGATTCAGGTGATGTGGCACCACAGGTGACGCGCGTGAGGTTACGACGCGATTCAGCTGATGTGGCATACCATAATACGATTCACGTGACGTAGTACACGGTCTGCCCCTTGGATCGTGGTGATGTGGCACTATACGGGACGGCGAGGGAGGTGTCGAGTTTCAGAAACGTTAGTACAACAGCCAGGGAGCGAGACTCCTGCTCGTTCATTGGTTCACCCGATATGTCGTCATGTGTACCTTGTGACGTGAGCACCCTTGCCACGTTTCTCATTTGTGCATTCTATTTTTGTTCTCCCTTTTGATTGTAATGACTGTATAATGTATATATATATATATATATATATATATATATATATATATATATATATATATATATATAAAATCTCCTTTTAAATCGTAATTAGTGTGTTTGTCGATTATAGTTTTTGTATTGATCTTTTAGTGCGTTTTATGCGGTTTTCGATGAGATGCTTTTGAAGAGTGAGTTCTAACCAGTTGTATTTGTATATCATTGCAAATGGGAAAAAAAAAGATTTTTGCAACTCGAAAATGAGGGGCGTGTTGACGCGAGATTTCTCGACTTGTTTCCCACTTCGGTGGGAACAATCTGCCTCCATTGTTTTCCGGATTATCGTAAAGCCGCCTTGTCCAAAATTTAAAATCTTGTCACCGCTGTCTTCCGTCGTACCGTAAACTATCCAAAATCTAAAATCTAAATACTTAACGATAAACTTAACAGAAGCGAGTATCGCAATATTTCGAGTAAACTTATGTCACGGTTACCGAAACTTTAGAAATCATAAACCGGTATCACGTCCACAGACACTCCGATGTTCATGTAGTATTGGAGCTTACATTACTATCATTCTTTTTTTTATATTGAGAACAGCTGCGATGGTGGTGGGGCCCCAGACATCCAACATCTGTTTCCACACGTGATTTAGCCACTTGCCTTCTATCGTTTTTAAAGGGCAAGTAACATCTTCCTCCCTTTTCAACCGTGTTGGTTGATGTTTAGTTACTGCTGTGTACGAGAGGTGTACAGGGACCCGTCCCACAAGTGTGTGTGTGTGTGTGTGTACTACAGAGGACAAGTGTGTGATAGCGACAGACGGGGGACATTGTATTTTCGTCTACTTCTGTAAGGTGACTTTCATTAAGTATGAAAGTTAAGTTGAATCATAACACTTTTAAGACGTCACGACAACTCTTTTAAGTACGCAGATGTATCTTTTTGAAACTTGATAATGAATAGTTAGCCCATGTTGCTCTTATCAGATATAGTGATTACATAATACGCCGTGAATAGTGACGACATTTTCCTCAACTGTTCTTGTATCTAAAAGGGATTTTCTTTCCAGTGTCTTCATTTTGCGGCCGTTGAGGAACGGTTCGTATATTATGATATCTTGTACAGTCACTGGTAAAACTTGTTTCACATGCCTTCCCAACAATAACTGACAACATGTTTCTCATGCATTACCAACGATAACTGACAACATATGTTTCTCATGCCTTAACAACAATAACTGACAACAGACGTTTCTCATGCTTTACCAACGATAACTGACAACATATGTTTCTCATGCCTTAACAACAATAACTGACAACAGACGTTTCTCATGCTTTACCAACGATAACTGACAACATATGTTTCTCATGCCTTAACAACAGACGTTTCTCATGCTTTACCAACGATAACTGACAACATATGTTTCTCATGCCTTAACAACAATAACTGACAACAGACGTTTCTCATGCTTTACCAACGATAACTGACAACAGGTTTCTCATGCCTCACTTACAATGACAGACGTTTCTCATGCTTTACCAACAAAGAATGACAACAAATGTCTCTCATGCTTTACTGACAACAGATGTTTCTCATGCTTTACTGACAACAGATGTTTCTCATGCTTTACTGACAACAGATGTTTTTCATGCTTTACTGACAACAGATGTTTCTCATGCTTTACCGACAATAACTGCAGCAGGTTTCTCATGTCTTACCAACAGTAACTGACAACACATGTTTCTCACGCCTTACCAACAGTAACTGACAACATATGTTTCTCGTGCCTTACCGACAATAACTGACATCGGAAACCGACGACATACCGTATGTATATAATTTGGAGTGGTTGGTATACTGAAGCAGCAATCTCTATCACCTCTGGAACAATTATTATAGAATCTTGGTTCCGAAATGTATTAACATTACCCTGAATCAGATGGTATCTCTCTCATCTAGTAGTTTGACTGCACTGCCAGGTCTACCAGTTTATTAAATACGTAAGAGATGAGTTTCCGACATTTTCCATTATTACTGAAACGAAAAAAAAAAAAAACGGGAACATTACATCACTGATTTTAGGTTAAGATAGGCTGCATTGCGAATATTCGTGAGTGTTGTTGACCCCATGTATGTACTTATTTATATATATATATATATATATATATATATATATATATATATATATATATATATATATTGTTGAATGATCGTAACTATAAGAAGTTACAGATATAGATCATAATATGAGTAAAACACACAAATGATATGAAATATATATATATATATATATATATATATATATATATATATATTTGTTTGGCTGGCTAATTGGGCCAATAGTTGGAGCTGCATCTTCACAGATGGTGAAATGATTAGCCACAAGTGCGCTCGCCATTGGTTGGTCATTCCTCATCAGCTGGACTCTCAGGTGACGGAGAGGATGAACTTTTAATGGCTTATTGAGTTTGATTAATGCGATACTAGCGGGGTCAGCCCATATTTCTTACGAGTAATTACCTGGGGATTTTGATAGGATATGTACTTAACGGTTACTTACGACGAGACTTTTTAAAATACGTACTTAACGAGATCTTGGGAGAGTATGTACTTAACTTAAAGCCTTACGATTTTTTTTTTTTTTTTTTAGAATACGTACTTACGAGATTTTAAGGGAACGCGTACGTACGAGATTTTGCCATAAGGAAGAGTTAAATGATTAACCCTCACCGCCGCAAGAAAGTATAGTGAACGAATCTTGCCAATTTCGCGTGGTCATTGGTACTGTATGAGATGGAGTGATTGTATGTTTGTGGACTTGAATACCAACAGTCCACATGTTTGTGTGTGTGTGAGGCAAAAAAGAAAAGACAGCTGCCTGGGCCGAAGGACTGACACTTGACAGCCACAGAAGTGCTGGCTCACTGTGCAGCCGTCACTAACCCTCTAGATACTTAGGCGAGTTGTATTGACAATAGATCCTTGTTTGGTGGCTGTCTACCACCTGTTGAGAGAGAGAGAGAGAGAGAGAGAGAGAGAGAGAGAGAGAGAGAGAGAGAGAGAGAGAGAGAGAGAGAGTCTTCTAGGCAAGGTTGAACTCATTTATGTGATTTGATTTTTTCCCGCGAAAGCTGTCATTTTACTGTGCACTCCTACCACTCCTACCCATCTTGTGGGCTGTGGCGTAAAAGAGGATACAGAGTGCACTATATAAAAGTCCAGAGACTGCCGGCCCCAACGAATGAAATACATATCGGTAAGAAAAGTGTTAACGTGTTGCTTATGCATCACTATTCGGCAATTTACATAATAGGTAAAGTTTTCAACAGCTGAAAACAAAGAATGATTGGTTCACATATCAAGTCAAATAACAAAAGAACCAGTTTCAGTATGCAGAGTCATGATCATTCTCGAATATTCGAGATGCAAACCTTGTTGTGGATGAAATGTTTGCACATGTATCTTGCAATGTTTGGTAGGAATCATCTCTGAACTCCCTGATTTTGCAAGTCAAGTACATAGCGTTGCAAGGTGTGGCAAAACAGCTTTGTTGGCAAAGTTTACATTTCGTCTGATAACACCAAGAAGGATAAATTCCCCATGAATATATCTGTAGCCCAATCACGTCGAGCGACAATAACATCAAGGCGCCTCTCTCTCTCTCTCTCTCTCTCTCTCTCTCTCTCTCTCTCTCTCTCTCTCTCTCTCTCTCTCTCTGTGTGTGTGTGTGTGTGTGTGTGTGTGTGTGTGTGTGTGGTACGTCATGCATGATACTAAGCTGGTAGGTGGACCTGCTTGTGTTAATTTCAATTCTTAAGTTTAAAAGATTTTGTTCATGTTCTTTCCGAACGAAGGTTTTTACCTTGGGCAACTCGCATTATAAACCAAGTGTGGGTATTCAACTTTATCCTTCAAGGCAGAAGTACTGACTAAAGTCCATCAGCTTTATCGTGCATTCTGAGCCCAGTATGGGATTTAACCCTGAGAAAGTGGACTTTAATCCCAGTTTGGGTCACTTTGTTATACCTCTGTCGTGCCCGGACACGAGCATATTACATAGTGAAACGAGTTTATGATAAAGTCATCACTTTCAGCGAGGCTGTCACATTCTGAATGTTCAACACACTGAAGGGCCATGAGGATAAGCGAATAATTCCGTTTGGAGTGTGGATGCCCAATTACTGACCCTGAGTCATAGTTTATCGTAAAAAAGAAAAGAAAAAAAAAAGACGTGAGTACATGTTGCAACACAAAGCCCAACCATCAGCACCAGTGGCTTGTTGTAGGGAACCATCTGAATATATAGTTCAGTATTCATGGTTCCAGTCTGGTAACGAACGTCATCGCTTTTATCTAAGTGTTATCTCAGGTTGTGAAATGAGGAGAGCTTCTGGGAGGAATGTGCGTACTGTTGTATATCAGAGAGGTTACTCTCCCATGGGCCAGGGTAGTGCAACTGTTGTCTCCATGGTATGTTCATGAACAGCGTACATGCTCAGCCTGTTCGCAGTTTTTTTTTAGTAAACCATTTGGATAGATGTCTCCCACCTGAAAGGGGTCTGGAAGGCTTGTTTTCGTGGACTGGGATGTAAACGTTTGCCTGAGCATTCGGATCCCAGTAAGCGGATTGATTTTAGGTGTTCTATCTCTAATACCAAGGAGACCAGGCTCTTTTCTCAAGTTTAGAATCTTTGCTGTCTTAGGGCAGCCAAGAATAATGTCTCAACTTCATTTTCTGTCTTCTCAAGGTTTTCAAGCCTTCTCTAATGCGTTAGATTAAGCAGAGGCGCAGCATGATCACCCATAGAACGGATGTAAGCGGTGTACATCGTCTGAGCTATTCTGACATTGGCCCAAGAATGAGGATTTGGGGGGCAGCTACATCTCTGAGTGACCTAAGCCTCTCTGCTTTGGTGATAAAGTCTAGTTACAAAAGCTCCAAATGTTGGTACCTGTAATCCAGGACAAGGGTACGTTTTTGCAGAATAAATCTGGGATCCATCATTTAACCGAATCTCTCTGATGACGCCCACCTGTTTTAGGGGAACATCTGATGAAGATTTTGTTTTGACGGCAGACATGACAAGACCTGACCTTTCTCAGGTATCCAATACATGACCGACTAAATGAGTGTATTATTAATACATAGAGGTGACATTAATGATGTCAGCAAAACTGAAGTGGGTTAGTCTTGTGTTCGAGATTTCGTTTAGCTTATTTATGTGGCTGGAGGTTCGGGGACCACTTACCTGCCTTGCAAGTGAAATCCACAAGCAACATCCCTCTGGGAATCCATTGGGGAAGAGTAGTTCCCCGGCTTAAGCAATATCGAAATGATTTTAGAGAAAAATATTAGGAATATCGGGACAGTTTAAGTAGGATCATGTACACCAACATTTTAAGGCTGAGCGCGCACGTTCCAACTCCATTCTCCATTTACAAAAAAAAATATCCACCACTCTCTCCAGGCTGGTATGCTTTGTTGTGGTGGATGTGGAGCAGGGCCACTGAGGTGAGCTCACAAGAATACGTCTCTGCTCATTTATTTCTTTTCGCGTGAGCTGATCGAACTCCAAATAAGATGGTCCAAATCGCGGGTTTTAAACATCTTCAGGATAGTTTCAAAGTTTGAGCAGAGTAGAGCATGGTCCTCCAGAATCCTTTATGACTGGAAAGATGATACAAAACCAACCCCTTGATCAAATAAAGCACTGCTCCCATACTCCGTCGAAACTCACGGGAATTTATTCGAAACTCACCCGGACCTCACCTTGCCACGGGCTTAAAGAACACAAGAACGAGACCTTGGCAGTACGTTGTGTAGGTAGATTCTTCAAACTGACTCTTGACAGTTAAAAACATGTCATCAGGCAAAAACCCATTTACGGTTTTATTATGTCAAACTTCACCTAAATACGTTTATTATGAAACTTCATTACTAGTTCTATTTTACGGGGAGAGTTTTACACTCGTGTGGCCCCGGCTTCTTACCCTTGAATAATTGTGCCATGCCTTTACTCCTATGTAAGTATAAACTCACACCTTAGCCTATGATAAGTACCCATTTTACTGACCAACTCCTAGGGAAGAGGAACAACTGGGTGAACTGTGGACCAGCTGCCGCGACTGGGATTCGAACCTATTATGCAGGTTTAATCCTAGGCAGCGTTTGTAACAGTGACGGTTAGTAACGCTAACCACCACACCGCGAATGTGTGTGTGTGTGTGTGTGTGTCCTGATCAGAGAGCAGATTCGAGCTCATTAACGGTGCATTCGTCACGTAGCCGAACATCATAATATCCAGCAGAGAGAGAGAGATATCTGTGAGAGTTTGCCAGCGTGGCAGCCCAAGTCACTACCGCCATTATGGCTCGTCCACTATCCGCACGCCGGCTACACTCAATTCTCCGACACGCCACACCCGACAACCTTCCACTACACTCACCCCAACACTCTTATTTACAAGTTTTGTTCGTCCATTGCACTAAATTCCATATCATAACACCTATGGCGTTCACTCCTAAACTTTCCACATTAATACCAAACTCCTTGCGTGACACACGTCTGGCACTAATTCACTTAACTGAAGCAAAACTTATAGAAGCTCTTAGTGTCTTCAACACTCACATACGTCTACAAGAGAAAGATGTCAGGTGTAACAACGGAAAGGCAATAAAACAACTGCAAGCAGTGAAGTCACCATGGAAACCGGTAGGTTCCTAGCTCGGGGACTTCTACGATGTACGAGGGAGTTGCTAGCTCGTAACTTATCGTTGATATGCCAAGTCTTTCTCTACACCAGTGAAATGTTTCTTTCAGTTCTGCAGCAACAGATCATTTCAACTTTTCTCTTCACAAGATTCGTGGGTCTAAAAGTTCCGCCGATATTATATATTCTGTATATTCCCCGGATGTACATACAGAGAATAAGCTATCGTTCGAATATTAACAAATGTACAATATTAACATCAAAAAATTATTTTTGTTACGCGAGGTAAATGTGGAGCATTGTTATACTGATAACCCGCTTTGATCAGCTAAGCAAGATTGTAAGATTTTATGCATACAATCGAGGTTATATATTCAAATGGACTTTGTTCTTTTCATTTTTCTTCATAAGCTATACATTCTTCTTGTTGCGTCTAAAAGCTGGCTAAGAAAGGATAATTTGGAATTAACTTCACATTTCTTACAACCACAACTCACTACTTTATGAAGACATTACAATACCCTCTTCCTATACATTAACAATGAAATGACCATCATTTACACTCGTTAATTCATGATTAACATCCCCGATGTGACAGTGGGTCGTGGATGAGACTCGCCTTATCGTGCCGTCTACGCTAGGTATAAGGGTCAGAATGACAGGAAGCTCGGAGGCCCGTTATTGTGTCGTTGACCAGCGGTTCACCTTGACCGAGAAAATGGTCCAGGAAGTTGTGGAGCGTCCTCCTAACCCTGCACCCAAGCCCTTGAGGCATTCCTTTCGGAGCCTAGCATGACCGTTGCTCCAGTCTAGCTACCACACACTGTCTCGGTCAACAGTCTACTTGACTTCACTGACGCATCTTTCAAGTTTTTCTGCATTACTCGAAAAACTTTCATATATATATATATATATATATATATATATATATATATATATATATATATATATATATATATATATATATATATGTGTGTGTGTGTGTGTATGTACATGTGTATGGGGGGGGGTTGGGCCATTTCTTTCGTCTGTTTCCTTGCGCTACCTCGCAACCGCGGGAGACAGCGACGAGGTATAAAAAAAAAAATATATATATATATATATATATATATATATATATATATATATATATATATATATAAGGTCATTATACAATGATGATATACATGTAAAACATCCTAGATTGACGTGTTAGCTGCTATTTCTTGAAGAGATAGAATCACTGTGAAAGGGCAGATTATTTCAGCTAATCCGAACAAGCTGAAAACTTTGATGTTGAACATGTTCGCGAAAAAAGCTTAATACACGCCAAGAAGCCACAATCAGATGTACTCAGAATAAATGATGTAGCGCAGAAACAACGAAGTGGGAAACATTGATGGAAACGTGATCATGACATTTTCTAAACTGTTGACATCCTTTGCACTGATAATGGAGACTGATTCAGCTTTCAGAACACAGAGTGCACCTTTGAACATATACGACATAAAAAGGGGGAAAAAAAGTACTTTAGATATGGATACGCATACCGCATGAAAGTAATGACTTTAACGGACTTGATTGTACGTGGAGCATGCATGATGTTGGAGGGCCAAGCGTAGACCGGCCGACCTCCTTAACACTTGCTCCAAGACTAAATCTGATACGCCTTTTTTTCCCCCCGAAATTATTGTCGCCCTGAGATATACTGTATCACCCTCACCACACGGTCAGAGGCATCAAAGCATTACAATTAAACATAACTGTGGAAATATGTTGCCATGTTGATTTTCCATTTTTTTTCCCCTACATGCTGTTGGTTCAGGTCACCAACAAGAGTACATCAAGGATGAAGAGCGGGAAAAGTAAAGGAAGACAAATTTTTATTAGTTTTGGAGGAAGGGAAAATTCTGCCTTGTAAGTGGCAAGTCTTAGATGTCGAATTCCAAAGCTTCGTGGGAAGGAAAATAGATGCCACTGCACAAGCCTAACCCTGATTGCCTACGGCCACAGTAACTATGCGATGCAGTAGCTTTGTTGTACGTGGGCTAGCTAATGGCGGAGGCACACAAGTGGCCAGCTGTCGGGAACAGAAACCAAAGTAATATTCATAAAAGAGGGAAAGTAAACCAATGTTCAAGCGTAAAGGTATGTAGGTCAAGTTGTGGGGCCAGACTGGGAGAGATGATATGTTCGTACTGCTTTGGACTCGCCTCCGTCTAGTAACTGTAATCGGAGCGACTGTTCAGGAAAAAGAGTTCATGGCATTTGTGTGTGTGTATATATATATATATATATATATATATATATATATATATATATATATATATATATATATATATGCTGATTTCATAACTGGATTTGTATCTTATCGAAAGCATTTTTGTGTACCAGCCTGAAGTATGTTATCATGGAAATAAAGGAATTTTGTAGTGCTTTACAAGGTGTGACAGGCATCATGTTAGGGTTTTTAGAAGCATCAGGTTTAGGATAGTAATTCATATACCTGTGAATTACGTTATAGTACTTCAATAAAGTACGACTACCAAAAAGAGTATTGTGTTTTAGAATGGGGGGGGGGTGAGTGGCACTGATGCCCTTTATATATGTATGCGACGCAGTTTGGATGTACTCTACATACTTTAGTAAACTCAAGTTGCACAGTACTTCAGGAAAAAGAGAAACATAACCAAGGAATAATATACAATACTTCAGCAGCTTGGTCACCTTGGTAGAAAAAACACGAAATGGTTGAATTTGTAAAATTCTGAGGCTTTACTTAGCTACAAAAAGATAATATCAAAGGAAGTAGGAGGCAGGAACCACCGACCACAGAGATACTACCTGGCTGGGAGGCTCTGTGACGGAGAAATGAGCTAGCATTGCATTGGCTGTCAAGTTTCACTTCTAGGCCTGCTTGCTATCTGTTCTTTCTGTCTCAAATACATGTGGGGTTGCTGGCACATGACTGTTTTTAACTCTTACATTTTCTGTGGTGACTGCAACGCTCTGGCTCAGCCTGTTATTCTTGTCTGTTTTTTCTCAACGTAGGGAAAGTAAGTTCTCTCCCCGCATTGTATGAACTGGTAATTACGCAGAGCTGCAGGAGGTCTGATAGAATGCAATTAGAATGGTTTCAGAAGTAAAAGATAAGAGTTAAGAAAACTGGAGAATTGCCTGGTTGGCCTACATTGGAGGAAAGGAAGGAAGGGAAGACATATTAACTACCTTTAAATTCTTTTGGGGACATACTGATGTTAACTCACGCCATTGTTTGAAATCAGAAAGGACTCCAAAACCAAAGGACATGGCTGGAATTCATGAGAGAGAATTGCAAGGAAGAACGCGGAACCATTTCTTCAGCAAGAGTTAGACTACGTGTGTAATGCATGCTAAACAGTTTGAGTTTATGTTTATTATGTTTTAGGCAAGTAATTATTATTATTTTTTTTTTTTGGCTTGCAGCCTTAGGAACGAAGATTAAAAATACATGAACATTGTACTTGCATTAAGAGAATTGTGCAAGAACATTGTTGTAACATTATCCTAGTGCTTGCAGAAGGCGACCAATGTGACCTTCCAGATCAATCATGTGACAAGAAACAAACGTGGCCAAGTATTAGGCCAACGAGGGGGCTTCAGAGGATGCACGGTATGGTTCACTGGACTCTCTGGGGCAGGTATGTTTACATCTCTTGTAGCTTTGATTACTATTACATTTTCCGTCATGTTTTGGGGTCCTTTGGGTCTATAGATATGACCTACATGGATGTACAAGTCCTTTTGGGTTGCATAAAATGGGCAGTTATTATTATTGATTATTATTATTATTTTCATTATTATTTAGTAGTAGCAGTAGTAGTTGAGAAAGAATAAGAATGTGAATCGTCTGGGGTAAACCATGGAAAGTTTTGTGGGGCGTGGACGTGGAAAAGGAGCTGTGGTTTCGGTGCATTACACATGACAGCTAGAGACTGTGTGAACGAATGTGGCCTTTGCTCTTTCCTGGCGCTACCTCGCGCGCACTCGGGGGAGGGGGTTGTCATTTCATGTGGCGGGGTGGCGGCAGGAATGGATCAAGCATGTATGAATATGTACATGTGTGCATATGTCTGTTTATGTATATGTATGTATACGTTCAAATGTATAGGTATGTTGATGTGCGTGTGTGGGCGTTTATGTATATACATGTGTATGTGGACGGGTTGGGCCATTTCTTTCGTCTGTTTCCATGCGCTACCTCGCTAACGCGGGAGACAGCGTCAAAGTACAATAGAATTAATATATAAATAATAATAATAATAATAATAATAATAATAATAATAATTATTATTATTATTATTGTTATTATTATCATCATTATTATTAGTAGTATTATTAGTATAGTAAGAACTTTTAAGGGGTTCTTGAAACATGTAGGCTGCACTAAATGCAGCATCAGGGAAATGACGCAGACTAAAATGCTTCCTGGTATAAATCTCACCTCATGTATTACGTACAGCACCAGACTTTTCCTATCCAAACCACAGCATTGCCAACCACCAACCCCTAAGTAGAAATAAAAAGTTCACCCCTGCTCCACATTTGAGTACCATAAACATACAGACCCCCTTTTCCTGACAGATATGACACTTACAAAACATATACACACCAAAATTACCCTCATCTACAAACAGCTGTCCTCCCAACCTATTCAACACCAGTCAATCATTTATACAAAGAAATTCAAACAGCAACAGGTCAATGGGTCCTTTTGAAGCAGTTTGTGAGTTTTAATGTCAATGATGGATGAACAAGAAAATATGAACTGCTTTGGTTGTAGATGGAAATCTTTATTAAGGAGTGGTATTCATATATATATTTTTCATTTTGTCATTCATTTGTTTTTTGCACAGGAAAGACAACAATAAGTTTTGCCCTTGAGGAGTATCTTATATCTCGTGGCATCCCTGCTTACTGTCTTGACGGAGATAATATGCGACATGGCCTTAACAAGAATTTAGGATTCTCTGATGAAGACCGTGAAGAAAACATCAGGCGTGTCTCTGAAGTAGCCAAGCTTTTTGCTGACTCTGGTGTTGTTGCTCTGTGCTCTTTTGTGTCACCTTTTTCTAAGGTTAGTATTGTTGCTGTCATTTTGGCATTAGTTCATAGAAGCATGAATGAAAATTTGCTGAAAAATTGCCAGTGTAAGGCCAAAAATCAATCTAAAATATTTTCTTTGTATAATTGATTTAGATTAAAAGTAAGAGAACTGCTGTCATCAATTCAAACATAATTTGCTTCGTTTAATATAGAATTTTATAGCATGGTTAGCAAACCTCTTGTTTGAGCCAACTGGTGACTGTAACATTTATAAATCTGTTTGTATTTTCATATCATATATGCTACTTATTGCACTCAAAGCTTGGAGCTTATGCACTGTAAAGATCCTGATTTCTTTCCTTCTCTTCGAGAGTCATACTTTCAAAAACAAAGTTCTCTTTTATCTACAGACAAATCCTATTTGCTTCCTTTTATTTTCACCAAATTCAGCATTACTTTTTACTTTCTTCTTATTTGAATGAAGTTTATGAACATCATTTACAGTAAAAAGTGGGAGTTTGTTAGCAAGGACAATCTGATTTATGAAGGTGACCATAAGTTTGCAAGTATGGGACTAGATAAGTAATTTATGGCGAGTTTCTACCAGTGCCTTTTTTCTTTTTTTGTCTTCTCAAGACTGATACATCCTGTAAGCCTTGAGAGAATCTCTTGGATCCTCCCCTCCTGTTTTAATTTTCCAAAAGAAGGAACCAAGAAGGGGGCCAAGTGAGGATTTTTTCAAATATGGCTCAGTTGTCTGTTCTTGACACTACCTCACAAATGCAAGAAATAGCAAATGTAGTTTAGTTTGGCACTTATGATTTGCAAAATGTGAGCTCTAAGTAATTGATAGGAGGCAGGTCAAGGGTGGGCCTGAAAAGACCATTAGCTGCAGACTCCTCAAGTTCATTTGCAAAGGGTGAGTGAAGATGAGTCTCCTTACCAAAATTCTGTTTTTAAGAGAAAGCTTTATCACTGGAATATCCCAAAAGAATTAAAGAATGTCTTGGTTCAGTAACTGTACTTAAGAAAGGGTTTGATAGAAAAGGAAGGTTGAAGCAAAGTATGAAGGTTTTATCAGATTTCAAAGATCTTCTCTTATAGATTAATGCGTTCCTTTCCATTTTTCAGGATCGAGAACAAGCTAAAAAGATTCATGAAGACTCAGGTTTACCATTTTTTGAAGTATTTGTTGACACTCCTTTAGAAGTTTGTGAAGAAAGAGATGTGAAAGGGTTGTACAAAAAGGCTCGCGCAGGTATAATTAAAGGTAAGACTTTTCTGTCTTTTTGAAACATGCAAGAGTATAGTCTCTCCGAGAGAAGGGTAACCATTTTCAACCTTCCAACTATTGTCCTCTGACTTTTACTGTTTCCATAGACTTTGAATCCCTCCTATTTCCTGAAGCATCTTGAATCCCACAGTCTTTTCTTTGATCATCAGTATGGCTTTCAGAGGCAAGATCCATCAGTAATAGCATTTCCTATCTTATCAATGCCTGGTTATTATCTGAGAGATTTAATAGAATCTCACGTTGAATCCCTTGATATATCAAAAGCCTTGGTGTTACTGGGCTCTGCCTGCAAAGGGTTATATTGTGAATTAAAAGTCACCTTTGGCAATGCTGTATCACTGGGAGTAAAGACTTTTCATAAAAATTCTCTCTCAGAGTCTTTAGAAGGGCCCTGGATAACACCAGAACCTGTTATAGAAATTGGCCCAAGAATTGATTATAAGTAAATGAATATATGAATATCAAAAGCTTTTGACTGGCAGTGGCATCAAGGTCTCATCTCTCAAGCTCCCCTCTTTTGGCATTTCTTCCTTTCTCTGTTTTCTCGTAGTGGCTTCCTTTCTTGGCAGTTGCTTTTCATAATAACTGAAGGATCATCCTCTCCCCACTTTTCTAGTCAACATTCTATCATATCCTTTCTTTCTCCTGCTCAGTCTCTGTTTCATCTTGTCACAGCTTCCTTCATGAAATTAAACTTGGAGAGAATTTTTTCCCATCTCTTTTGATGTTTCTATCATTTAACCACAAAACATAAATAAACTTATATGTTATCAGAAACATAATGAACTTACATGTTATATTTACACTGTAATATCTAATCTAGCTTGGAAAACTCACATTACACACAATGAATTCTCTCTCAAAGGCTGTGGGAGTTCAGTTTTGATATGTGTACCATAAATTTATGTCTTTTGACATTTTGCTTCAGTTATACAAAGAACTGATCGTACCTTATTTGGATTGCAGTGCTGCATTCATATTTGAGGATGTTCTACCATTCACTGTTTACTGGACAGAGTCAAATTCAGAGACCTATCAACACTTCCAGCCTAACTTTGAAACATGATCCACTTGCTATATATAATATCCCTGGGGATGGGAGAAAGAATACTTCCCACATATTCCCTGCATGTTGTAAAAGGCGACTAAAAGGGGTGGGAGGAAGGAGCTAGAAATTCTCCTCTTCAGTTCTTACTTATCCAAAAGAAGGAACCAAGAAAGGGGCCAAGTGAGGATTTTTTTCCAATAAGGCTCAGTCCTCTGTTCTTGATGCTCCCTCACTAATGCGAGAAATGGCAAATATGTATGGACAAAAATATTTCTTCTTTATTAGGTAGTGCAAGGAAACAGACTAAGAATGGCCCAACCACTCATATACACATATATATACACATAAATGCCCATACACGCACATATACATACATATACATATCAGCATACACATACACAGACACATGTACATATTCATACTTGCTACCTTCATCCATTCCTGTTGCTACCCCACCACACAGGAAATAGGGGAGAAAGAGCACCACCCATGTTTTCCCTGCATGTCATAAAAGGTAACTTAAGAGTGACAGGAGTGGATGGCTGATAATCTTCCCTGCCTGTATTACTTCCCAAAAGGAGGAACAGAGTAAGGAACCAAGTGAGGAATTTTCCCTCTAAGGCTCTGTCATGTGTTCTTGATGCTTCCATGTTCATACAGGAGATGGTGAGCATGTGAAACATCCAGGATAAATCTTGGAAAGGTCTGTGGGGCCTGGATGTGGATAAGGAGCTCTGGTTTCAGTGCATTACACATGATAGCTAGGGAATGAGTTTGAGCGGATATGGCCTTTCTTCGTCTGTTTCCTGGAGCTACCTCGCTGATGAAGGGCATGGAGATATTGCATCATGTGGGGCAGAATGGCACCAGGAATGGATGAAGGCGAACAAGAGTGAATGTATGTATATATATGTATATATGTATGTACATGTATGTATTTACATGTGTATATGAGTGGATGGGTCTTTCTTTGTCTGTTTCCTGGCAATACCTCGCTAACTCCCAGTAACATGTAGGTGAACAGATAAACTGATATAAGTTGCAGCTAGTTGTACTAATATCTTTCACTGTTTCATACAGGTTTTACTGGTATTGACTCCCAGTACGAAAAGCCTGAGGCACCTAACATAGTTTTGAAGACAACACGTTGTGCAGTTGATGAGTGTGTGCAGATTGTTCTGGAGACACTTCAAGAATGGGTAAGTCTAAATTTGGGTCTTTTGTCCTAGTTATAGAAAGCAGACCTGTTACCTTCTATGCAGGAAAACTAAAAATTGTAATTTCTTTCTCTTTGGCTCTAAGGAATAAAGAGCAACATTTTAAACTGGAAAGCAGCTCAGCAGGGAAAATACAGAATAATTAGACCTGGCATAATACCTAAGAACATATTAAAGAGATACGTGACAAAAACATTTGAATGCCAAGTTAGGAAGCTGGCATGATTATTTGATGCAAGTTATGGAAAACCAAGAAACATGCATCAAGTGACCACTGAAAAAAGTATGGTTGAAGAAGGCACTAGATGAATTTCAAATAGTTATGCCAAAGGAGTAGCCTCAAAGAAAAATATCATTATACAACAAGCAAAGCATGGTATGAGTAGAGGTGTAATGAGTGAGGGATATAGCATTATCCAACAAGCAAATGAAGTGATGAGTGTCCTGCAAAAAGCTTGAAAGATTATTTAATGCAATACTGAGAGAAATGATAAATATGCATAGAGTGTCCACAGAAACATTGAAAAGATTAGATGAATGACAGTCTCTTATGAACCTCAGATGGACAGTTATGGGAGATACATGGGGGCAGAGAGGAAGAGTAATATGTAATTCAGTACTGAGAGAAATAATGAATATTTGTAGTGTCCACAGAAACATTCAAAAGATTAGATGAATGACTGAATATCTAATGAACCTCAGATGGACTGTTATGGGAAATACATGGTGGCAGAGAGGAATAGTAATATTCAACAAGCAAAGCATATGGTGAGCTCTCTGTGCTAACCCTACCATTACAACCAAATAATGTCATAGGTAATCCCTCTTTCAGTAGTAAAGTAGATCTTAGTTCACAACCAACAGCCAGATGTATAAAATGTGGTGTAGATATGCATGATTGCTTTGATTGTTTAAGATTTAGCATACATGAGGCAAAATCAGTAAAGTACTGGATTAATGCATTTGCCAACTAGGCCTGGGCCCAGGGGCCTGGCCATACAGGAACTCTTCCAGTCTAGTGAAATAAAATCATGGTTCATAAAAGTAGCAAAACAAAGGCAGTATTATATAGTAAATGAAATTATGATATATACAATACAATAAGGCATATGATAGAGTTGATAGAGATGCTCTGTGGAAGGTATTAAGAATATATGGTGTGGGAGGCAAGTTGTTAGAAGCAGTGAAAAGTTTATATCGAGGATGTAAGGCATGTGTACGTGTAGGAAGAGAGGAAAGTGATTGGTTCTCAGTGAATGTAGGTTTGCGGCAGGGGTGTGTGATGTCTCCATGGTTGTTTAATTTGTTTATGGATGGGGTTGTTAGGGAGGTAAATGCAAGAGTCTTGGAAAGAGGGGCAAGTATGAAGTCTGTTGGGGATGAGAGAGCTTGGGAAGTGAGTCAGTTGTTGTTCGCTGATGATACAGCGCTGGTGGCGGATTCATGTGAGAAACTGCAGAAGCTGGTGACGGAGTTTGGTAAAGTGTGTGGAAGAAGAAAGTTAAGAGTAAATGTGTATAAGAGCAAGGTTATTAGGTACAGTAGGGTTGAGGGTCAAGTCAATTGGGAGGTGAGTTTGAATGGAGAAAAACTGGAGGAAGTGAAGTGTTTTAGATATCTGGGAGTGGATCTGTCAGCGGATGGAACCATGGAAGTGGAAGTGGATCATAGGGTGGGGGAGGGGGCGAAAATTTTGGGAGCCTTGAAAAATGTGTGGAAGTCGAGAACATTATCCCGGAAAGCAAAAATGGGTATTTTTGAAGGAATAGTAGTTCCAACAATGTTGTATGGTTGCGAGGCGTGGGCTATGGATAGAGTTGTGCGCAGGAGGATGGATGTGCTGGAAATGAGATGTATGAGGACAATGTGTGGTGTGAGGTGGTTTGATCGAGTAAGTAACGTAAGGGTAAGAGAGATGTGTGGAAATAAAAAGAGCGTGGTTGAGAGAGCAGAAGAGGGTGTTTTGAAATGGTTTGGGCACATGGAGAGAATGAGTGAGGAAAGATTGACCAAGAGGATATATGTGTCGGAGGTGGAGGGAACGAGGAGAAGAGGGAGACCAAATTGGAGGTGGAAAGATGGAGTGAAAAGGATTTTGTGTGATCGGGGCCTGAACATGCAGGAGGGTGAAAGGAGGGCAAGGAATAGAGTGAATTGGAGCGATGTGGTATACAGGGGTTGACGTGCTGTCAGTGGATTGAATCAAGGCATGTGAAGCGTCCGGGGTAAACCAAGGAAAGCTGTGTAGGTATGTATATTTGCGTGTGTGGACGTGTGTATGTACATGTGTATGGGGGGGGTTGGGCCATTTCTTTCGTCTGTTTCCTTGCGCTACCTCGCAAACGCGGGAGACAGCGACAAAGTATAAAAAAAAAAAAAAAAAAAAAACAATACAATAAAGAAATGCTTCATTTTGTTTATGATTTTGTTGAGTACGAAAAGGCTGCAAATATTGTTACCTGTTTTCCTTTCACGTGAGATTGCCATGAAAATAAAAGAATATAAACAGAAAACAAAGAGAAAACAAAAGAATATAAAAGTACGTCTTTTGTTTGTGAATATTTACATTTTGAATTATTTTTGTATGGGACAGTAGCTAGCATATTCATCAGGCAATTCATTGAGCAATTTGGCTATTAACCTGTAAGAACAAGTAACATATATGTAAGTTTTTTAGCATTGAGTTTATGTTCTTTTCAGGAAATAATTCCAAAATCTGTAAGAGAGACAGTAAAGGAATTGTTTGTTCTGGATAACAAGTTAGTAAACGTTAGAAAAGAAGCAGAATCACTTCCATATGTCAACATCACCAAACTAGATTTGCAGTGGCTTCAAGTACTGTCTGAAGGTTGGGCATCTCCACTCACAGGATTTATGAGAGAAAGGGAATTCTTACAGGTATGTCTTTTTCGTAGAAGTTTTGATATTTGGTGCTTAAACATTTGTGCTAAATGTAAGATGGCTGATATAGTACAGCTTCTTAGACTATGTTGTCTTGTCTGTTTTAACTTTTAGCTGTTTTAACTTTTTCTGTGTTACAGAAGAGCTTTTGATTACATCTAGCATTACTGTCCATCAGGATTTTGATATATTTATTGTTTCTAGAAACATTGTACTTCATTAACATCTAACCCTAATTAACGTACACCTATTAGAAGCCACACTCCCTAGACAAAAATGAGTCACGTTATCCCATTCACATTCTAGACATCACATCCTTACAACACTACAGACATTTTTCAACATATTCCAACACCCTTCATGCCCATGAATCGGGTACTGCAACGAAGACACCAAACACTTACTATTCTTTCTGCCTCACTAACATGTGGACTACTGGCATTCTGTCTACAAACATACAATCTCTCCTTGTCATTTGTAACACTTGATAACTCATAAATCACACAGCTTATTCTTCGTAACTCTTGATTATCCTGTGGTGAGCACTATGCGTTAGCCCTGCCTTTTGGCAAAATGGTAGGAGCAGTAGACAGAAGTAGTAGGAAGGGACATTTAGGCAGGAGCATTGGGTAGAAGTAGTAGTTAGGAGCATTAGATAGAAGTAGTCATTAGGAACATTAAGGAGGAGCCTCTGCAGACACTACACTAGAGTTGCCCTCTGCCAATGGCCTGCTATGGGTAAGGCATTAAAGGATAAGAAGCAGCAGTGTAGTTTTTAGTTATGGAGACTCTTGCCGTGGTCATCCTTTTGAGGGAGTTCCAATTGGAATAGGCATCAGAGATATAGAGAGATAGATAGATAGTTAGAACAAAGGATGAAAATGTGAAAAGGTTATAGGGTTTCAACAAGCCATTGAAAAGGTGTATTGATGTAAGTTTTTTGGATGATATGGCTATGTAGAATGTATGTCAGATGTTAGGGTGATCAAACAGATATAATGTAGTACAGTAGGAGCATGAGGAGAAGCAGACCACAGAGTATATGATTAGGGCTAGGGATATATTGAATGAAGATGGGAGAGAATGGACTAGGATCAGATGCAATGAAAGCAGTTTTATGTGGAAATATATGATTGGTGACATTGGTCTTGAAGAATCATTTAGTTTGTAAAGTGCAAATATAAGAAGCACACTGTTTAGTGTGGAAGCTTATTTTTCATTTTAAGGTACTAGTCATAGGTTGAGGATGAACATAATATATGATGAGACAGCTCGACACTCTTGAGGTCTAATCCAAGGAACTTTCTTTCCAATCAAACAACCTTACAAGCATTTGTATACTGCTTACATTTACACTTTCATTGTTCAGTCTCTTACAAACATTCACCACCCATACACTAAAACTGTACTTAAATTTCAATGGTGGTGGATGGTTGATAGATAGATAGAGAAAGATGGGGATAAGATTTAGCAAGTAGTCTGTTCTGGGCTTAGATGAAAATATCACCTCTTGTGTTACAGAGTCAGCACTTTGGTTGCCTGATGGACTCTGGTGTTTCAAACCAGTCTATCCCAATTGTGCTACCAGTTTCTACCAGTGATAAGGAAGAGCTTGATGGATGCTCTGCTTTTACATTACGTTATGAAGGTCAACCTGTCGCTATTTTACGACAACCTGAGTTTTATGAACATCGCAAAGAAGAACGTTGTGCTCGCCAGTTTGGTAAGCTATGTTTTTTAGACTTGTTTCTCTCAATATGATATAGAAATATCTTATCCCCAGAATATCATAATAAAATCTAAATGTTCTCAGTAGTGATCAGAGAATGCAGATTGTTCTCTTTGGTACAGACACAATTATTGCACTAAGTGCATTCCAAGGCTTTGCACTGTATTCAAGATTAGCAAGATATATCCAGTTGTATTGTAATCATGCTTTTCATGTTTTTGGGTGTCCTTAACAAAGTCTAAATAATGTATAATCTGTTCATATAGTTATATGTCACTGAACTCTGCCTGTAAGTAGTTACATAGTGAATGAAGAAGTCAACTTTAGTTTGTGCCATTGTTATTGGTTATATGAAAGTACAGTTGCATTGAGGATGTTCTCCCTTCAAAGGAGTTGCAGAATCCCCATAAAATCCTGGCAGTGTATGATAGTATTTGATGTCAGTGATGATACTGATATTTTTTCATGAGTTTTAAACAACTTTTCAAAGTTTATAGGAAAGTCAGGTATAATAGTCTTTGATCAGCCTTCTTTTAACAGTTACTTTCAGCTGATAGCCATGTGCTTGGGAAACTACATGTTAGCTTATCAGACACTTGAGTGAATGGAAATATGGGAGAGATACAGAATGGTGCATACACCAATTAAAGCAATACAGTAGTCAAAGATTCTCTACCTTGATGTAGTGGTTACCACTGCTGGTTGTGAATCCAGCAGGCTAAGGTTTGATTTCTAGTCTAAGCAGTCAGCTTACACTTGTCTTAGTTGTTCATTCTCTTTTTTCCATCAAAGTTTTTGCATTATTCCTTCTTGGTAATCTAGCTTCTGAATCAGCTTCCATGCAGTACAGTATCAAATGCTCTTAGGCAGTCCAGATGCAAGTAATCCTTCAGCCTTCTATTTTGTCTAAAACAATGATCGTTGACTCTTAGAAACCTAAGAGGTTCTTTAAATTTGAATTCATTTCCTTAAAACTGTGTTGTCACTCACTATGGTAATTTCTTCTCTGTAGGGAGTTGCATTTGCTTTTTGATTATCTGTTCCAGTACTATACAGACCACACTCATCAGGGAGAGTGGTTTGAAGTTCAGAACTGCTTCCCAGCTTCCTTTATTATTGATATATATGACATTTGCTATTTTCCACTCCTTGGCATTTCGCTTTCATTATCAGTGTCTAAACTGTATTTCAGATTGTTAAGCAAGTGTATTTGTACAGTTATTTAGTTCATATAATGAAATTATGCTAGAACAGTGAGCATGGAATGGGTCCAGACCCTTTAGTGATGTATCAATGTTTTTTCCTAGAAATCTCAGTTCCTTCCCATTCTGTCTCACTGGTGTTGGTGCAGTAGTGTGTGATTACTATTTGTTTGCAAGAAAATGAATAAAGAGATTAATTAAAACTTCAGATTTTTGTATGTCTAACTTGTAAAGGTAGGAAGTTTGTAGGAAGAGGGAAAGACAAAAGAGAGACAAGAATTCAATAACATTACTGAATGAGAAAATGAGGAAACATCATAATTGTCACTCCTTGTGTGACTGGTCTCAAAAAAGAAGCTTAGAAACTTTAGGCATTTTCATGCCTTGTGCTCAAACTCAGTGGCTGGAGCACATGCAAACATTTCTCTAGAGCATTGGCTGAAATAATGCAGCACTATTACAGCATACAGAGAGGGATGGTTGAAGAAAGTTAATTAGAAGGGAAGAGATTCTAAATGTCTAAGAATTGATGAGACTTTCAAAGAAATTCTTCCCTGGTGCCTTTATTTTGCTAGCTTGAATATGTTTTTTAACAATGCCAAAATTATGTGAAAAGTGCAGAGTAACTAGTAAAACATTATAAAGAAACATGAATAAGATACATTGCTGGTAAAAAACATAAATAAAATACGTTGTTGGTAAGAAAGCTGGCTAATGTAATGAAATTCAGCAGAGGAAATTCAATACATTGAAGATGGAAAAGAAAAAAAGAGCTTATATCACATTATTTATGTTATGTGAAACCAGTTAGATATAAAAACAAGAAACAGTGAGGTTTATGGATTTATTTAATGAAGTGCTGATGAAATTATTGGCTTACACAGTTAAGCCTTTTAAAAAACATTAAAATTCTGTTTTGGCAGGGACCACCTGTGGAGATCATCCATACATCAAAATGATAAATGCAAGTGGAGATTGGCTTTGTGGTGGAGATATTGAAGTTCTAGAAAGGATCAGGTAAGCTTACATAATGTGCTGGGTCATGAGCTCACACTATTTCTATCTTTTATGGGTGCTGAGATCGCATAGGAAACCGATGCCCTGATCAAGGTCATCTCATACATACTACTGATACATATCCCAGTCTAAGCCAAGTGCCCGTTTATCAAGCAGCCTCGAGGGTAGCATGAATAGCTTGGTTAGTACTAGGCTGACTGTCCAGCCCAGGGTTTAAAAGTCTGTGGGCTCATGCATGATTTATAGTCAGCACATTATGTTAGCCTCATTCCTTAGATTCAATTAAAGATTTTATCATATGACCTACTTTAAAGGTAGCCTAAGGAATTTTTTTGCATCCATTTGTGTAACTTTTGCTTTTCATGCATTCATAGCAGAATGGAGCCTGTAGAATCATATTCTTGCATTTCATGTGCCAGTGGTCAGTTGCCTTACTTTCATATTCTATGAGTTGACTTTAAGTGGTTGATATATTATAAAAATAAATTATTTTTTTTCTTATTACAAATGTAACTTTGGCATTGTCTCCATACGTGTATGTGTATTTGATAAGCTATTTACCTCTGTCCTGAAGATTGGCTCATATAATACTTTTCTAAACACTCATTTCCATACACATGTAATGTACACTTCTACCCCTAAATAAAGAATTGTGTATTGTTACAGTGTATTGTATTGGGAGTAACTTTAATAGATAAAAGTTATCATAGTGAAGAGAAGTTTTGTTCTTTTATCAACAGGTGGAATGATGGCTTGGATGAGTACCGCTTAACACCCATGGAGCTTCGAGCCAGGTTTCGTCAGTTAGGAGCTGATGCTGTATTTGCTTTTCAGTTACGCAATCCAATACATAATGGTCATGCACTCCTCATGCAGGTTAGTTGTTGAAGCCATGTAGAATGCTTGATTCAGTCATGAAGGTTGGTGTGAAGACAGTTTGAAAGATATACATACTTATTTACTCCCTGCCCCAAGAGTCCCTTCTGTCTTTTGTAGGACTCCCTTAGAACTTAGTAAGCTGGCTACATTTACCAAATAGTACCACAGGCCCTAAAGTGTAATGATATGTGTCTCTGTGGGGAGAGTGTGGTGCAATTGAACAGTAAGTGTTCATCTTCCTTGTAATAGTGCATCATGGGCAAGAAGGTTCTTGAGGTATGATGAACTGGTTGTTGTAGTGTTGTAGGAATAGTTGAAGTTTAGAGCATAGGAGAGAAAGTGTTTGGTTTCAGATGGGTGTGTCAAGTGGGGCAGCATTTAACACTGGGTTGAGAGAGCAGTATAGTGCTTGTTCAATCATTTCATTATGTATGTTTTGTCACTGTTGTGTTTGTTGGGGATGGGGTTATTTGTTATTACTAGTTGCATGTTAGAGGGAGAGTTTTACTTGTGTATTGCCCCGTCTCTTAACATTGTATGTACCATGTCTTTACGCCTAATCTTTAATTGAATCTAAGGAATGAGGCTAACATAATATGCATACACACACACACCCTAGCCTGCGCCAGGTATAGGTTGCTGCAGTGTGAGGCAGGGATAGGAGTTTCATATTCACTGGGGGTTGGATATTATATAAGGACTGCTTTAAATAAGATGGGCTTAGTGCTGTGGCAAAAATTTGAGTTTTGAGCACGTTGAAATGGAATTATTGGGAGGATCTTTGTTTCATTGTGTAGGTGATGAATATATGCAGTTGCTAGCCAGCTGGTGATTGTTTTGAGTGCTCTGGGTTGTGTGGTTTTGCAGCTTTGATATATTTTCTTTTGAGTGGGTGGATGACCAGGCAGGTGAGGTGTAGAGTAGGGGTGGAGTGGATGAACTGTTTTTAGAGGATACTAAGGGATTCTTTTCTGATCTAAATCTGGTGCTAATTAGTGTTCTGAGGGAACTTTGCTTGTTGCTTTTGTGTTGATGTTTGTGGGGAGTGAGTATTATGTGTGTCTATGTGATGTTCAGAATAGTTGGTATTTTCTTGAGTGGAAACAATTGTCCATTCAAGGTGGCTGGAAGCTACAGATTGGTTTCATGTCCACCTGAGGTTGAAATGGTGATCGTAGTTTGTCGGCTGCCAATGACCAAGGAGGTATATTACCAGTACTACCCGCTTGGGTATCAAGAGAGTTAGTGATGACTGTGTAGTGAGCCAGCACTGAGGTAGTTTTCAAGTTGCACTCCTTTGGCCCACGTAGCTGTCTTTTGTTTCTACCTCATCCACACGTAGACTATTAGCATTCTATCCACAAACACAATCTCTTCTTGTTATATGTAACATTTGATAACACTTAAATAACATAGCTTCATTCTCCTTAACTCTAGATTTTCCTGCTGTGAGCACTATGTGCTAGCCCTGCCTTTTGGCAAAATGGTAAGAGCAATAGATAGATGCAGTAGTAAGGAACAATTAGGCTGGAGGATTAGGTAGAAACATTAGATAGAAGTTATAAGTAGGAGAATTAGGCAAAAACATTAATTAGGTAGAAGTAGTCAGTAGAAACATTAGGTAGGAGCCTCTGCAAACACTGTGCTAGCATTGCCCTCTGCCAGTAGCCTGTCAAAGGTGAGGCATTAAAGGCCAAGAAGCACATAGATGCAAAGACATCACAACACATCATGATCTGTGGACATGGGCAGCTTCCTGAGTGCTCCAGGAGCCTAAGAAGGGTAGAAAGGACTTCTTGGACAGGAAGTAGTAATAACATAAGTTATATGTCCTCCAGGTTTGAGTTATAGATTTTACTGTTCATCTTAGCATTTCTCATTGCCATCTTCAGGATACACGTCGTCAGCTATTAGACCGTGGATATCATAATCCAGTGTTACTGCTGCATCCTTTAGGAGGCTGGACTAAAGATGATGATGTACCTCTTAAAGTTCGCATGGAACAACATCATGCAGGTTTGTGGAACTGTCTTTTAAGCACAGGGTCAATATATTATGCATCCTAATTAATTGCAAATTAGTAAAAAAAGAAAAAGGATCATGAAATGAAAATTGAAATATTTAAGACTTTTACTAAAATTGATACACATATTGATTAGGCATTTTGACGATGGCAAAACCAGTTAATTTAGAAGAAGGTATATTAGAAGTCAGTTTTTGAAAAGAATTATTATCTGTGAATGACCATTTTGACTGAAGATCTTACTGGAAATGTCAGGATTTTATATCGTTCCTTACTTGCATGTTACCCTAACTAATATCAGTTATACTTACAAGTGTGGTAAGCAATTTTTACTGCTAATCTTGCAGAAATGAATAGTGATGGAAGTACTTTGGGAAATTTTGTCTCTCAGTTATCATTAACTCTGCTCCTACTCCTTTTGGGGTGCATCTAGTATTAATAGGAATGTATCAGTTTTGTAGAGCAGGTGTCTTTGACTTCAGCCTTGCTGACTAACAGAGTGTAGGGATGCCCACTTCCCGATGGCAGACTTGCTACCTTAATTCAAATGCTTGTTTGATAGGAAAATGAGTTTGAAATTGTGTTTGATAGGAAAATGAGTTTGAAATTGGGTACCATGGATGTAAAGCTCCCTTCCCATATAGACAGATAGGTAATTCCTTTAATCTACACCTACTCTGTTAATCTAACATTGACAAGTCTGATAGCCACTGGTCATATGTGCTGTCGTAGGGCCAGTCTCAGTTTGGCATGATAGAGAAATAAACATGTATGTTGGTTAAGAGTCCTGAGGTTGTAAGTAGATTTGACAAAGATATCTGGGGTTGTAATATATTTATGATTAACATAGCTTGGATTTCCATGAAAACTTATGAAAGATGCAGCTTTTTGATAATGGTCTGATCAAGGGGAACAGTGAGGGGCATTAAGTATATCAGATGAGCAAAGACACCCTCATATATATTTTCATATTTCTTTTCAGTACTGAAGGAAGGAGTTTTGGATCCAGCTACAACAGTATTAGCAATCTTCCCTTCACCTATGATGTATGCAGGACCTACAGAGGTTCAGTGGCATGCCAAAGCACGCATGGCTACTGGTGCCAACTTTTACATAGTAGGACGGGATCCAGCTGGCATGCCCCACCCTCACACTCAGAAAGATCTGTATCATCCACAACATGGGCGTAAAGTCCTGACTATGGCTCCTGGCCTTACTCAATTGGAGATTATTCCATTTCGAGTGGCAGCCTATGATAAGGCAGCTGGTAGGATGGACTTTTATGATCCAACACGAAAACCAGACTTTGAATTTATCTCAGGCACAAAAATGCGCACATTAGCTCGCTCTGGTGAAAACCCACCTGATGGCTTTATGGCTTCTACAGCCTGGAATATTTTAAGCTCCTACTATCAGAGCCTTAATAAAGAATAAATATTCACTACAGTATCAGGACTCTGGTGTTCATTGAAACTCTTCTGTTGATTTGGAACAAAAGCTAAAGAGAATCCCACTGGCATTGTGAAAGAAAATCATTATTGCTTAGTAAATCTTTTTGATCCATCAGGAATACCAGTATGGTATATTCTCAGTTATCCATAGATTTTGGGACCAAGTCTTTTGCAGATAAAATCTTGCTTCTTCCATTGTGTGCTTCTTTGATTATGGTAATATTTCATCAGCTGTACAAAATTATCTTATAGATAAGTTATTTAGAATTTCAGTATGTTTAATAAGCATTCATGCTCTCTTTTGCATTTACTTAGAATTTCATGATATTTTTGTGAATATTAAAAAAATTGCACATAATGTATGTTTCCAATTTATGTGCGTTATAGTGGAGTGCAGCTGTTTGAAATACAGGCAATCAGGACGTTACTGCACATCCAATTTTATGTTTATATATTGAAAGTTCTTTATATAATGTTCTATAACATTACATGATCAACCATATAATGAGGATTAAATACACTTGTGCATTTAGTGCTGGCTTTATCTGCAAATGATTGTAATTTAGATAATCTTCCCCACATTGGTTGTGTGAACCTAATTACACCTGTACCCCAACTTGCAACCTTTCGACTTGAGACATTTTAGACTTATGACAGTTAGGAATTAGGGAATTGGAACATTTAGGCAGGAGCATTAGTTAGAAGTAGTAGGTAGGAGCATTAGATAAAAGCACTCATTAGGAGCCTCTGCAAACACTGTGCTAGAGTTGCCATCTGCCAGTGGCCTTTTAAGGATGAGGCACAAAAGGCTAAAAAGCAGCACTGGAGCTCACCAGTTATGAAGACTCTTGCCTTGGCCACCCCCTTGAGAAAGGTCTAATTGCAACAGGCGTCAGAGATATAGATAAATAGGTAGATAGATGGTATGTTATTGACATGTATTATGTATGCCTAATATTTATGACACCTAGAGAAAAAAAAATTTTTGCCTTTATATTTTTTCTTGAAGACTCAGTTGTTTGTTCTAAATGCTCCTTTGCTCATGCGGGAAATAGCAAACAAGAATGAATGAAGAAATGTTGTTAATAAGCATGATGCTTCCCTTAAACAATAAGATGTCAGGATATTTTATAGTATTTTTGTACTTATGAATATTCTGATGATGTCACTTCAAAATAATATGAAATTCATATCCATCAGCTGAAAATATACGTTTGTAAACAATATTATTTGAAAACTTGAAGCATGCTACAATTTGGGTTCATTGCTGCCCCATTATTTACAACATCCGAATTAATTGTAGGCATTTCATTATGTCCAAGAGGAATGTTAAAGATAATTTCAGGGCTTGTTGGACATAAGTTTATTACTTTTGAGATGAAATTGGATATTCTTAGGAGGTTTTATGAAGGCAAGAAACTTGTGGCTGTAGGTGGCACATTTTCTGAAAAATATTTAGAAAGGAGTGTATAATGAGGTTGGGACTGGCATATTTTGGAAATGAATGTAAGCCAGGTTATTGATTAGCAAGGAAGGAAAGAGTGCTCCTGGGTTTAAGGCATTCAAAGGTTGCATGACAGTTTTTCTGGAAAGAAATGCAGAGGGATATTTAAGTGTAAGTTATTGTAAGTGTGTAACTTAGAAAATCCCAGGGCTGAGAAGGGCCATATAAAGTCTGAACTGCCAGTGATGTGGCAGTGAATGACTTATACAGCCCTAGTGCTCCTCCTCCTTCCTTCCAGTATCCTTAACTACACCTCTGTCCACTCCACTGTCACCTAAAGCCCTCATCACCACATTTTTTTGTAAGTCTCAATTAAGTACTGTCTGCATTATCCATGATATGACTGTAATTGAATCAAGTAATCAAAGGGGTGATGTATACAAGCTTAGTCAGCTCATGTCACTCCCAATGAGCTTCTTATCTCTCCGAATAACCAGAACTTCATCCCATTCTACTCCAGAAGCATCTCAAACCTACAGTATCACCCACTTTCAGTACCTTTTAAAGTAGGTATTCAGTAAAAGTAATCTAAGTTATGTCATGGCAGAGTGCCATAGGCCTATATTGTTGGTAAACTAAGTTATTTTTAGTTATAATCCATATATAAGAGGTAGATTAGGAAAATATGTGTAGAGGAACATAACCCCTCCCCCCTTTAGTTGCTCGACATGCTCGACTTACAATGTTTCGACTTGCAAAGAACTAACCAGGAATGCAACTCCATTACAAGTTGGGGTATAGGTGTATAGAAAGAGTAACAAAAAGTTTGATCAACAATTCCAACTATGAAATTAAGTGAAAGCTTCAACGAAAATCTGTCCATCATTTGACACACCTTTGATAAAAGTAATTGTCTAATATATCAGTAAAGATTTTGTTGTTCCTGTATTGTACTGCAAATTGGAAGAGTTGATGTCATTATGTTAGAATATACCTGATGTGGAATATCCTGAACTGTAGAGAAAATACTGCACAATTGAATTTGTCTTAGTATTTGTAAGGCATTTATAAAAGTGAGACACTGTCTTTAAAAGTGCACTTTGTGTGTGATTGTGTGTGCAATTGGGCATTTTACCTAGATCATGTGATCTTCAGAGTATTACCTACATTTACCTAAGTATAAAAGTATGTAATTATGTACAGCAAAATGATGGTTTATGCATGAGTGCTTTTACTCGTATTTTACAGTTTAACCAAATAGAATACCACATTAAGTGAAATTAAATTTGTTACATAATTTACAGAAATATATATCTTGTTAATACTTTGGTTTTAATTTTTATTGATATATGAATTTTGTTCAGAGAGAATTTGAATAATGTTACTTATGGTGCTGTTTCACATGAATGCTCTTGATCCTGCCAATTTGGGTTTGGAGCAATTTTACTGACATATCTATCTATATATTGGAGATGGAAGGATGGAATGAAAAAGATTTTGAGCAATTTGGGCCTGAACATACAAGAGGAGAAAGCTGTGCATGGGATACAGTGAACTGAAATGATATGGTTTATAGGGTTCAACATGCTGTCAATAGACTGAACCAGGGTTTGTGAAACATCTGGGGTAAAACATAGAAATGTCTATGAGGCCTGGTTTTCCTCCAAAGTAAGTGTAGCCATTTCATAATGTCTGCAAGAAAGACAATTGATTGAGAAGTTTGAGGTATTACAGTTTCCATAACATCCATGTGACTGGAGATGCTGCCACTGCTGATAATGAGGAAACACTCTGGTACCTTGAGTATTAAAAAAAAATGAGTGAGGAAGGAAGTTAAACACCTCATGAAGTTTTTAATGAAGATGTTGAAAGCAACATGTTCCACACCGAGGAGGCCATGTTTCACATCAGGGACTGGGTTATTTAGGAAAAGACTGTGAGGAAGGACATTCATCAGTAAAGAGTAAATGACTGCCCCAAAGGCAGCTAGAGATTGTGTAACAGTCATACTGGGAGGGAATTTAAAGCTTAAGCCCTTGTTAGGGCCAAGTAATATCAGCATTACCATGATCTGCCATTCTAACAAGAAAACTTAGTCACCCAAAGAATTTTTCATGAGTGGTTTACTGGCACTGTCTGAACAGCTGTAGAACTACTGTGTCTGAAGAAACCTTACCAATAAGGCGTTGCTTAATCTTTAAAGTGTACCTGGCCATCATGAAAACATGACTGACATAATGCAGATGTCAAGGTGGTGTTCCTACTTAAACACATCATTTTTGCATCAGCCCATGATTGAGGGCGTGGTTGCCACCCAAAAGGCATATTACCTAAGAAAAAACTTTCTGCCACCTTCTTGAAGATACACATGAGGATGGGTAAGCATCTGATCAGGGAGTGGTGCAAGAATTATAACCATGAATGCTATGGAACATCATGTAGTGGGAGAAAGTCACAACAATGAATGGAATTTGAAGCATGGTTCGGTCTAAGTGTGTGCATGGTTTTTCAGGATTTGGTCAATTAGAAACAAGGTTACCCATTATCTCAAATCGAGCTGACAATTGTGATTTTACCAACTGTGTTGGCTCAGCAGAAAATGAAGACATATAAAAGTTGCTGGTGTCACATTTTAGTGATATAGCCACTGAGGAAATTGTGCAGTTAGAGGCACAAAAATCCCCAGAGGAAATGGCCAAAGTATAACCTACCCCACACTTATTTAAACCAAGGGCATAGCAGAAATGTTTGACTATATAGAAAGCTTCACTAATGATATGCATCATAATTATGAAAGTCCCATGATATTCACTAGAGGGCTTACACATGTTTCACATTGCTACAAGAAGTACAGAGAGAAATATGTGTGCAACACAGATAACATTGGCTAGATTTTCCAAAAATCCTAAAATAACTTCTTTCCTACACCCACTTAAAACAGATTCAGAATTAGATAATTCAGTGGGTGTAGGAGACAACAATGCCTTACCCTCTACTTCAGTAACCCTCATCCCATGCAATCCCACTCCTCCACCACCTCAAGCCCTCAGTAACCCTCATCCCATGCAATCCCACTTCTCCACCACCTCAAGCTCTCATAACCACAATAAATGGTGAGTTTTCATTAGATGTTTAATTTTAATGGTAAGAGAATGGGACAAATTGTTTTAAACCTACATTATTCCTACATAACTCTTTTGTGCACAAAATGGTGAGCCCTCCTGGTTCCCGAGGTAAACAAGGCATGTCAAACAGCCATGCATAAAATTTTTTTTTGCTCTTTTTGATTGTATATTTTTGTCTTTTAAGCATTTGTTTGCAAATGATATACCAACTACCATTATAGAGAGTTTTTTAAAATTCATCTCTGCTAATGCAAATATATTCAGATTAATTCTACAGTTCCAGTGTTGTTTTTGACAATACCTTTTTTCATCAAAGTTTGATTTATCTTAGATAGACTAATTAGTAAATGTGATACCATCAACATTACAAAGTGAGTTTGTTGACATTTTTACTATTGCTCATGTGTAAATGCTTTTGTTAATTATGAATTTGTAATGCTGTTTTTGGTCTTAATTTTTTTACTTGCATTTGTTCATGAATTAGTGCTCTATAATATTACACATACCAAACAATAAATCTTTTACCAACCTCAATGTTATAAAGTGAGTCTTTTGGTTGCTGCTATGAATGTTTATTCAGGCTCACTGAAATTGAAATGTAGTACTACACACTATATGTATAGATACACATGGAATAGAACAGTTTCTTGCAGACAGTGACTATGCGTGTATAAAGAGTAGAACCATGCTGAATGAATTAAATAAAAGCCTTTAAAGGCATAGCAGTTAGATGTAGTTAAAATCTAGTAAATTCATTAAGACAAGGAGCTGTAAGGACAAGGAAACAAATGCAGGCTAACAACCACATTTGTTGAAGTACATTTCAAAGTGAATTTCAAAGTTGGAGCCATCTTTCTTTCAAATTAGATGACTTGAATACATAGCACAAGTTATAAAGGGTAAGGAAGTTATGCCTTCTTATTACCTGCCATGTTTTAACATGTTCATATAATTACCTTGCTTATGATCATTTGTAAGGAATGTGGTGTGGAAATCTCAGAATATACTGTTTTCTCTTTTTATCACCTTTTCCATACAAACAGGGATGCCAAAGTTAGCTTCTAGCATGGAAAGGGATTTGTTTGAGACAATTATTTAGATGGTAATCTTCATGTGAATGATATGACAGTATTGATTACTTATGTTTTTATATTAGTCATATCTTTTTCATTCATATGTATTTCCCTTCAGTATTATGATTTAGTTTGTATTCTTTTTACATTATATATTTTTCACAGTGACATTTTGTAAACTTATCATAGCATGTTAAGGTGGTAACAAGTATTCCATTTCATCTACTCTGTAAAGCACCTGGATTCAGTGTTTACACAATATGTAAGAGTAATATAAAAAACCCTCCATATAAAGGGCAGTACTATGATAATGATTTCACTAGTTTATTGAGGGTTTTACTGAGGTGAAAAATAGTAATAGGTTACATGAAACAAGACTATGGGGCTGGGAATCCTCCCCTCCAGTTTTACTCTTTCAAAAGAAGGAATAGAGAAGGAGGCCAAGTGAGGAGTTTTCCCACTAAGGCTTAGTCATCTTTCAGGAATGCTACCTCGCTAAAGCGGGAAATGGCGAATATGTATGAAAAAGAAGTATATATATATATATATATATATATATATATATATATATATATATATATATATATATATATTATTATCATTATTACTATTATTGTTATTATGCAATACAGTATTGGGGAAAAGTAAAGAAAGTCTATCATCATTACAGCACTAATTGAGTGAAAGTCCTTCATACCCCTCACTTGAATAGTGGACTAGGAAAAAATTCCTCAAGTCACATGCACAGAATTTTCATTGTATGAAAAAAAAAAAAATAAGTTAAGTAGCAAATATTATGGTGATAAACATCCTCAGCTCTTGATTGCAATTTTACATATTTTACCACAAAATATAGGTTCTGAGCTAAATGAAGTCATTCTTTCACAAGACACATATTTATAACCTGTAAAAGAGTGTATGAATTCTTATTTATGTAGTTTGGGGGACAGAATGATTTTAGTAAAGTACTGTTTGTGAGCTTGGAGACACCTTGGGACCCCAAAGATTTCATATCTTAACCAGAATAAATTTGTTAATGTACTACTGCAGTGTCTGTATATACTTCATGAAAACAGTATGGGTATTTCATGTATTCACAGATTATGGGATGTGGTTAGACAGAATAAGTTAAGAATGTCAAGACTGTACCTTTCTTTTCCTGCAAGTATCTTTCAAAGATCTGCCAGTCATGACCCTTAAGATGAAGCATAACTGTTGTCATTATACCTTAGTTTATCATCCTCTCTCTGGGTACAAAGCTAGTCCAATATTTGCCAGCAGACAGTTTGTCTCCTAAACTATTCTAATGTGGGACTCTAGCAAAAGGTTAGGGGTGCTATCGGCTCCCAGATGTCTCACACACAGAATCCTGAAAGCTTATTTCCTGCTTCATAATAGTCACATGGAGGGCCTTTCAACGTGTTGCATCTTCATTGCTTTGCATTTATTTGGGGTGAACTTATCTATGTATCAAGACAAAACTTTTTAAGTGTTAAAGCTCCCCTTGTAAATGGATGCAATCCAACAAGCTTTTCATCTCTCTCATGACCTTTGCATCATCTGCAGCCATACTCATGTAGTAGTCCATATCTTCTAGCAAGTAATTTCGAAAGATGTAGTTACGTACTGAGCAGAACCGTGTCTCACAACGCTTGTGACAACCCATTTCGAGACGACTCCACTGACATGCTACATTAGTTCCTTCCCACTAAGATAATCCTTCCATCAAAAGAATTATTCCTGCTTGTATAGTGCCAAATGCTATTTGGCACTCCAAAGGAAAACAATCCAACCAACCCACTTTTTAAACTAAAGACGACTTCACTCCCTTATAGGAATCTAATAGGTTCATTAAGCATAACTTTCTTTCCCTGCTGCTGCGTTTCCAACTGCCGCAAGAGAACCAATAGCAGCACCACCTACGATACAGCTATGAACAACAGTAACTACAGCAGCTTCAGCAGTAATAATGCGTCCAACAAAGGAAAGACTAATAACAGCTGTTACAGAAATGGAAATGAATGCGAAGCCAGTAGTGAAAAACAACAACAAACGTAGCTATTATAACAATAACAGTGACACCAGGGTAGGAGGTAGGAGGAAGAACAGGCGCAGCTGGAGCCTTCATCCATTTGGCTGGCCACCTGGGGAAGTAGAGATCTGTAGCAACGTTGTCACTGGGGCTCAGTGTTGTTCTGACGGTCGACGGAAGCAGACGGTCGATTGCGCCCCAGCCGCACTCACTGGTGGAACGTAGGTGGAAGCGATGGACATTAATTTGTTTGTGCCCAATGAAAGCGCTGTGGTTGTTGTCAACCTCAACATGAATGTATTTGATTACTGACGTGATTCTGAAAAGAGTACGACTGTTTACTGCAAAACTTTGCGTTAAGGATAACAAAGAAAAGAATCCAAGAAAACTAAACATTTGTTTATTCAGAAATCATATTACAAAAATCATCAACAAGATAAACAAAACACCAGTATGTGAGGATCGAACCTGTGTGACCATCCTGCGTAAGGTTCTGAACCCATTGAGCCAGGGACAAGATACACACACCAGAGGACTTGGATGTGACGGGCACTACCACTCCCACCCAACACAAGCTTACGAGGTTGGTCATGTACCTTTCAACTCCATATCTAGCCTAAAACGTTATCTTTGTACATGTTACGGTAGAATAGACAACGGTCTAGCTTTTTCCATGTCTATAGTGTAATATTTATTGTAGTATATTGGTCAGGGGAGTTCCAATCAAACACTTAATGGTCCAAGAATAATTGCTTTATTCAGGGAAAGTTCCTCATAGCTACAGAGGTCGGTTATACAGCGTTTTGTAAACAACCCAGTTGAGCCACAAAGAAAAGATTTCATTTCCCTATAAAGCTTTTATATATATATATATATATATATATATATATATATATATATATATATATATATGATTTTTTTATGCCCAGGGCTCCAGTCACGGACAGAAGTCCACATCAAGGCCGGGCCTTAATTGAACTATAGGAAGAATTATGATACGGAAAACGACAAGGGAAAGTATTTATGAATTTTTAAAATGTGCCAGGTCATAGTTATTGGGAAAGACATGAGAGGGTACATTACAGAGTTCCAAAGCTTCGAGGTGTATAGAAAGAAGCAGGTATAAAACCGGCCCACCCTTGAGCGGCTGATGGCCACACAATATCATGAGACGCCTCAGTTTGCCGAGTATTGTGAGTATATATATATATATATATATATATATATATATATATATATATATATATATATATATATATTTCATAACCGCCATTTCCCGCGTTAGCGAGGTAGCGTTAAGAACAGAGGCCTGAGCCTTTGAGGGAAATCCTCACTTGGCCCCCTTCTCTGTTCCTTCTGGAAAATCAAAAACGAGAGGGGAGGATTTTCATCCCCCCTCTCCCTCCCCTTTTAGTCGCCTTCTACGACACGCAGGGAATACGTGCGAAGTATTCTTTCTCCCCTATCCCCAGGGATGATATATATATATATATATATATATATATATATATATATATATATATATATATATATATATATATACACACACACACACACACACACACACAAGGCTGCTAAGCACTGTAGCAGAAAGATGTTAGACTACTCTGAAGCGTATGTTCTTAACGAAACTGTACTTTCTCGTCAACGGACGATGATACACAATCTCGCCAAAGGTGACTTTTCACTCGCGGTGTATCCTCAAGCTGGTGGAGCCCGGTAACACCTGTATATGTAAATACCAGTCTATACACATCAGGAAGAGCTTGGGCTACACCTTATTTTTGCATTTCCATCATAATGGCTTTTACTTCTAATTACAATTGCTTTCTCTTCGCTTAGCAACCATGTTGCTTAAGAAATGCTAATTCGCATCCTCTCCTACACTTTTCTCGTCTTACTTCCAATTATGCCATCTTGTTCTGCATTTTATTTTGACCTCAAGAAATTTTCTGGTACCGATGTCATGGCGCTCTAGGAATCTCCTGTGGTTACCATGTGTCCCTTCTCCGTCTGACGTCATCCTTACCTACTTCCTCTGACCTCTCTCCGGCAGATCTGTGTACTGGACACCAGACTGCTGCGGTGTATTCCAGTTTATACACGTCGCATATACATTCCTAAACATCTCGTACTTGAAGACATTTCTGACGTGGAGTAAAATATGTTTGTCCGAAGTCTATCACAGTCTGACTCGTAATATGTTCCCCAAGTCTAGTCTGTTTATTCCTCTTCCCATATCTGTGACCCTCCATTTTTCAGGATTGAATATCAACAGCTATATGTCTGATCACAGCTGCAGTTTTTAAGGGTGTTTCGCAGTCCCTGTTACTTGGCACTTCGGGTGTGAATCTGTCTTTTTTGTCCAGTCATCTACAGAGATCAGGAATAGTTGTGGCTCCAACATGGTACCCAGAAGGAACCCATTTTGCACCCTCATCTATCTTGGGAAAGCTCCCCTCGACACGGGTTCTTCGTTCTCCTCAGACACCAGCTTGAAAGGCGAGCTTCATCAATCCTTTTTTAGGGGAAAGTATCACTGGCACTCAGAGAACACACGATCATGTGTATTTTCTTTTTCGAAGATGTTTCTTATCTCATGAATCTCCAACAAATTCACCACGTAATATCATCTTTCTGAAACTGTGCTGGCCTCCATTTCAGTAGTTTGTGCCCGTCAAGAAAGCCCCTGTCTGCTTCCTGATTATTTTCCGACGGTGTCTTGCAGGCCATTGTCGTTAACGATACTAGTTTACAATTCAGATTCACTTCCATTATTTTTTCCAAGGCAGCAACCTCGCTCCCTGGTTGCAGGCAGGCAACGGAACTTACAATTACTTCATCAGTAAATACATATTTTGCTGTTCTCTTGTTCAACACTGATGTATATATATATATATATATATATATATATATATATATATATATATATATATATATATATATATATATATATATATATATAATATATAGAATACCATTTGGTGAAGAAGTGACTGTCCTCAGTCACTTGTTTACCAAATGGCGTCCTAGCTACGTCTCTTCGTTGTATATCTTTTTTGAATTTCCCTGATGTGATTATTACACGAAAGTGCACTTGGGAACTTCTCGTCTTTCATTTTCTCGTGGACTCATAGGAATATACTTGATCGCGCAAAATTGTAATCCTTTCCTATATATATATATATATATATATATATATATATATATATATATATATATACATAATCTTTTTTTTTGGCAGACTAATGCTTTGCGGTGTAGCCAGAACTAACACAGGTACTATTTAGTTTTGTCTCCCATCTCTATCTGGTACCACGAGTTCTGCCTTGAAAGTGTTTTGTTAAGTTCCATTAATACGGTAAGGGCGACGACTTTGCACGGACTTAATTGGCAGGGGAGGTAGCAATGCAGGCTGCCTCATTACTGAGGCGAGCATCTTTGATCAAACACTGAGACTGGCAAGAAGTAAGGAAAGAACCGCACGGGACATGAGGACAGTCCTGATTAATATCGGGGATGAGAAGTTGGACGGACGAAAATTAGCGACGTCAAGAGAAAGAAATCGGAATGTTTTTTGGGGGGGGACTTTCACAAGTTCTCAGATGTGAGGATTCCAAGAGAGATTATGTTCCATAAACATTCCGGGAATATTAATTAGGGCGAAGGATCAATGGAAGTCTTAGCCAAGAGAAGAGGTTAAAACTCCAGGTCTGTGAAAGCTGATTGGCTGAGTCTAATGTTTTTAGATGTATATTCATATATATTTATTTGAACGTGAATTTCCTTTGTCTTTGTAACACTAAATCTTGCACTGAACCTCTTCCTGAAGCTACACATCCCTCATATATCTGCTCCAGGAACCCTGGTGATGTTGTGTGTATGTCTGTATGAGGGGAACGCACGACAGTGTACGACGAGTAGGCGCTCAGTGTCTCCAGTATGGATGTTGCATCTTGGGCGTGAGAGGTGGGTGTGTGTGAGTGTGTGTGTGTGTGTGTGTGTGTGTGTGTGTTGTGATATGCTGAATCGGTGTCTGTAATGTTGTGGAGATAGGTCGTGTCCAAAACGCTCTCTCTCTCTCTCTCTCTCTCTCTCTCTCTCTCTCTCTCTCTCTCTCTCTCTCTCTCTCTCTCCTCAGACTAAATCCGTTATACCCGCACCCGGCAGACGAATCTGGGCCGGAGTGTTACTCCCGCTCTCTCCTAATGCTGTCATTCCTCTGCCGCCGGAAACTCCAGCCCGGGAGATGTGCGCGCTGTGTGGTTTATTGAGACCTCGAAGGGAACCAAGTACTGCTCTGTGTTACGCCTCTCTCTCTCTCTCTCTCTCACTCTCACTGTCTCTCTTCCATTCCCCCGCTCTCTCTCTCTCTCTCTCTCTCTCTCTCTCTCTCTCTCTGGAGCTAAAGTTCAAGATACCATTACCATAATATGGAAAGAAACTCGCCCTGCCAGAAGATGCGCCACCTGCACTCCATCAAGGGGGGGAAAAAATAAAAGACACGTTACTGCCGCAAGGGTAAGGGTAAGGTCTGGAGCTTCGATGATCAACGAGAGAAGAACAGAAAGTCCAGAAATTGGAAGGTAGCGAGATGGGATCCGATGTCACCTGCGGTACTAGCACGCCAGGGACGTCACTAGCATCAGTCCCAGGGATGTCACTAGCATCAGTCCCAGGGATGTCACCAGCACCAGTCCCAGGGACGTCACGAGCATCAGTCCCAGGGATGTCACTAGCATCAGTCCCAGGGATGTCACCAGCACCAGTCCCAGGGACGTCACGAGCATCAGTCCCAGGGATGTCACTAGCATCAGTCCCAGGGATGTCACCAGCACCAGTCCCAGGGACGTCACGTGCATCAGTCCCAGGGATGTCACTAGCATCAGTCCCAGGGATGTCACCAGCATCAGTCCCAGGGATGTCACCAGCATCAGTCCCAGCGACGTCACCACCATCAGTCCCAGAGATGTCACTAGCATCAATCTCAGGGATACCACCAGCATCAGTCCCAGGGATGTCACTAGCATCAGTCCCAGCGACGTCACCAGCATCAGTCCCAGCGACGTCACCACCATCAGTCCCAGAGATGTCACTAGCATCAATCTCAGGGATACCACCAGCATCAGTCCCAGGGATGTCACCAGCATCAGTCCCAGGGATGTCACCAGCATCAATCCCAGGGACATCACAAGCATCAGTCCCAGGGATGTCACCAGCATCAGTCCCAGGGATGTCACCAGCATCAGTCCCAGGGATGTCACCAGCATCAGTCCCAGGGATGTCACAAGCATCAGTCCCAGGGATGTCACCAGCATCAGTCCCAGGGATGTCACCAGCATCAGTCCCAGGGATGTCACCAGCATCAGTCCCAGGGATGTCACCAGCATCAGTCCCAGGGATGTCACAAGCATCAATCCCAGGGATGTCACTAGCATCAGTCCCAGCGACGTCACCAGCATCAGTCCCAGCGACGTCACCAGCATCAGTCCCAGCGACGTCACCAGCATCAGTCCCAGCGACGTCACCAGCATCAGTCCCAGGGATGTCACCAGCATCGTCGGTCTGAGTAACGTTGGGACAAAAGTTGCAGTGAATACACAACAGATCACTTCATCATCCCTGGAGGCACACCAAACTCCACATGTCAGCTACCCACAGCCCTCTCTGCACATAATGCCTACCCCTACATACCTTATACACTGCGTTACCGGACTCCGCCTGCATGTAGTTACGTTGCGACTGAAAAGGTCACCATCGGCGAGGGTCGTATCATGGACGTAACTGGTGTACATTCTTGTGGAAGTATTTCTCACCTTAGGGGAGTCCAACCTTTACCAGCTACTGATCGTAGCGCTGCCCAGAAGTTGAAGGGGGTGGTCCCGTTAAAGGTATATCCCAATATTTCTTTTAATACAGTCGAAAAAAGGCAATCCTGTATATCTTTGATATGCTCTCTGTTATATCCTGAACGCCCACTTTTACCTTGTATAACCTGTATACTTGTATACTATATGTAACCTGTATACCTCTGTCTTCTCTGTATACTATGTATACTTTAATACACCTGTATAACAGTATATCCTGTATATTTATGTCTACTCTGTATAGTATGTATGTTTGTATACCCCTGTATACTCGTGCACCTCTGTATACCTCTATCTACTCTGTATAATCTGTACGCCTGTATACCCCTCTATACATGTGAGGACCTGTATGCCTACCTACCGTGTGTATAGTCTGTATGCATGTATGTTCCTGTATACCTCAGCGTACCGTGTATACTCACCCCTGCAGATATGTATACCTCAGCGTACCGTGTATACCCACCCCCTTGCAGATATGTATACCTCAGCGTACCGTGTATACCCACCCCCTGCAGATATGTATACCTCAGCGTACCGTGTATACCCACCCCCTGCAGATATGTATCACATAAGCCTATGAATAATTCAACCGACCTGATGGCAAGAGGCTGAAGAAATTTATTCCCACACGTCATGAGGAATACTAGATCGAGTAAGTACCGGGTGTGCGTAGCGAGCCGCGGGATGGGTGGATGGAGGGAGGGAGAGGGAGGGAGGGACCGTACCGGGAGACCGTATTAAAAATTTATGTTTTGGATCTGCTGGAGGTGAATAATCTGAGCCCAAGCTGCCCTGGAGGAGGCCCTCCTACAGAGAGGGTCTTCTGCCGTAGAGGGTCTGTGTGTGGGATTACCATTTGTCATTATTATGTGTGTGTAAAGAGGAGATACTTTGACACTCTTGTTGCCCCCCCATCTCTTAACCTTATATATATGTACCATGTCTTAACTCCTATTTATGCACATACACACACACACACACACACACACACAATAGCCTATGCCTTTGTGTGTGTGTGTGTGTGTGTGTGTGTGTGTGTGTGTGTGTGTGTGTGTGTGTGGGCGCGCGTGCGTAAGATTCGTTAATACTAGGCTGGACCGCGGCGCTCTTGTTAATGACAGCCCGATCTTGGGCGTGCCATTACTAGCCTAGGTCGGGTTGTGTGTGCTCGGGGTGCCATTACTGGCAAAGGTCGGCCCGTGTAAGTAGTATATATATGCATTACGATCGTAGGCGTCAAGCAAAAAGTTCATGAAATTCATGCCAAATTTACTCCATCCACGTTTCCTCTGTCAGTGTGACCTGTAGGAATCACTGCAGAGTTTCGAGTCGTTTATTCTTTGACAGTAAGTTGATATAAAGGCTTTCTCATGCATTCAACCTTTTTCCTATGCCCTAATTTTTTCATCTATACTTATCATATAACTGTTGAAAATGCCTATCTACCTATTGGTATATCATTTAACGACTGGTGTTAAGATACTAATAACTTTCCAAAACTTTTCTGAAAGGTTATCCCCCTTTGTCAAAACCTTGCCATCGTAAAATCTAAATCTGTTATTCAGATCCAATCCACATTCATGCTGGCAAGAGGTGTTACGTGTCGGTGCTTTGTATATTCGTCGAGGACAACCGTTGTACGTATTGTAAGGTGGACGTGTTGACCAAGGCTGACATGGTTCATGGGGTTCAGTAGTCGGGCTGTGGTAACGCTGCCGACACCTACAGGTGACCTGACCAGGCCATGGGGACCGTTGAATACCCAGGGCCGGGTTCTGCAGAACCCAGGACTGGGTCTGCAGTACCTAGGGCCGGGTTCTGCAGAACCCAGGGCCGGGTTTTCAGGTACAACGACAATGTTAACACCAGATTGGCATGTCTCACCATAATAATCTCAGTCCCGCTCAGCCTTTCTCTTTACCTCTTCTCTTTCTCTCTTTCCTCGATCCAGAGGCTCACTATGTCCCCCCCCCCCACAACCCGCCCCTAAGGTCACTTCCTCTCATGAAATATTCACGTTCCGTTCCATTAGTCGCTTCCCTCTTACTTCTCACCCTCTCTCCTTCTGTTCCTACTCTCCCCTCTCACTGCTAATCGTTTACTTCCCTCCTTTACATCATCATCCAGCTTCTCCTTCCCCACTATTCTCATCCACATAATCTCCCTGCGTCTGGAGGTATGACCAACCCCGGCCATCACTCTTGCTGGCTCACGCCACGAAGTGTGTTTTTGAATGTCCACAGCTCAGGCCATCCCCTGATCCCACCCACCTACACCCTCCCAGACCCTCTCCTTCGTCCTCATGGAAACTTCCTGTGCTACCAGTTCCCTTGAACTTGCTTCTTCCACCTATCCATTTACCTTGTTATTTCCCATACGTTTCATACCTCTACCTTCCAGCAGCTGTGCCGTCTGGCGCACGAAACTGTTCCGTTCTCTTTCTGTGTCATGAGGCTTGGCCTTTCCATCGCGCGCCAGCCTTGTTTATGTCTTTCCATCTACTACACTGGCGCTCTGGTCTGTGGTATGTACTTACTCTCTATCATCCAGTCTGTTTATTCCCTTCTATCTCTCCTCTTCTTATCATCCAGTCTGTTTATTCCCTTCTATCTCTCCTCTTCTTCTGACTCTATTACGTCTGCTGCACTACCATCGTCAGCCTAGTCGTCAGGAGCCCAGTTGTTGTATTTGTCTGAAATCTGAATTCAACTCCTGTGTCAGGGTTGTATTTTGAAGATGGTTAAAACATCTGCATAAAATATTTGGTAATCTTTCGAGAAACACGAAAAATCCTTTGTTTTTCCTTTTTCCTTTTTTATCAAACATGATGGGAATATTGACGTCTGAAATACCTCGAAACTAGAGAGAGAGAGAGAGAGAGAGAGAGAGAGAGAGAGAGAGAGAGAGAGAGAGAGAGGGAGAGAGAGAGAGTCATACGACTGGGAGCAAGAGAACGTACGTTGTCACCTCTCTACACAACATCGTACACAACAGAGGGACCTTGCGAATCGGAAACCACAATGCGAGCCAACCGGGGGGCCCGCCCGGGTGGAGAGCAACTGTCAAGACCACAACGAACTTTTTCATCGAGGGTCGCGTGGGTGTCAATCCAATTTCAATTTCAATACTTTATTCCTTGATAGAAGAGGAGGATCCTAGTGCTGTGTCTGTATGAAGAGAGAGAGAGAGAGAGAGAGAGAGAGAGAGAGAGAGAGAGAGAGAGAGAGAGAGAGAGAGAGAGGGCGTGCAAGGAATAAATTGGAAACGATGTGGTATACCGGGGTCGACGTGCTGTCAGTGGATTGAACCAGGGCATGTGAAGCGTCTGGGGTAAACCATGGAAAGTTTTGTGTGGCCTGGATGTGGAAAGGGAGCTGTGGTTTCGGTGCATTATACATGAGAGCTAGAGAGAGAGAGAGAGAGAGAGAGAGAGAGAGAGAGAGAGAGAGAGAGAGAGAGAGCGCAACCTGTCCCACGGGAGGGCATGTATTGTGTCCACACATAATGAAACAGACTCCACGAAACACGCATTACACAAGGCGGACACATACGTATAAAATATAGCAAAGAATAGACAAGATTTCATGGTATTCTCAACCAGAGAGAGACTGTCTGATGAAATAACAGTACAAGGAGAGAGAGCTTTCAATTCATGATCATCAAATACGAAGGGGAGACATTAGTAGCATTCCTAAATGTATTCTAAGGCAACAGTTCACCGGCAAATAAGACGCTATGTGTCTGGGACTCACAATGCAACAGAAATCTCTATCCGGCCTCACTTTTTCCTTGAGCAGCTTTTTTTTTTTTTTTTCACTTGGCTTAAGAACTGTAAGTCTCTCTTGATGAGAGAGATTGGCTATCAGTAGTGAATGTCTAAATGAGAAATCAGTTTCAGCAGAAGCAGTTTGATTAAGAGTACCTACAGGTCAGACTGGAAGAAAATGATTCGTCGCGTTGCTTTAGACTAGATGTTTTCATGTAAGAACGTAGGGAGATCAAGCCTTTATATAATCCAAGCATCTGTTCGGAACCGAAGAATCTCCAACATCTGAACAGAAAACCAAGTAGAGCTCTTCGAGGCATGTTTGGCTGTTTGTGGTAAAGCTGAGTTTTAAAAACAGATGTGATGTATTACGGTGGACGTAAGGACAAAGGCGCAACATTAGGGGTAAGAACTGCAGGTAACGCGAGACACAAAGAGGCCACAACTGTGGTGAAAAAAAAAAAATGCGGGTAATACGCAACACAAGGCTGCAACATCAATGGAAACACTGCAGGTAACATGCAACACAAGGCCACAGCAACAGCAGGTAACAGCTGCAAGTAACACGCAACACAAGGCCACGACAACAGCGGTAACAGCTGCGGCTAAGAATGGTATTATTAACGTCATATAAACAGCAACAAAATGTTAAATCAATATTGGATCGTTCAAGACGTGAGTCCTTCCTGCCCACGGTATTGGAACAGTTTTTTACCTTATTTACGGTACAGTTACGGAGAGTCAGCCAATGAGACCAGCTCTGGACACAGCGTCGGCCAACCGCGCACAGCCAACGAGAATGATAATAATCCTTTAAGAATCCCTCAATCAACTGTTGTTTGTATATATAGAAGACGTAACTCATGGCTCTACAACAAGACTCTGATATCATATAGGAAGCCCTGACCAGGTCCTGCCGAATCCCTTCATAGTAAGATAGACTTCTGGTACCAGCGTAGTCAACGCAAAGGATTTTTTTTCGTGCTAGCCTAGTCTTGTATCGACTTCTGGTTCCAGCGTAGTCAACGCTAAGGACTTTTTTTTTTTTCGTGCTAGCTTGTGTTCTATGTCGACGTTGCTTGTTTTGCCAGACCTCAGTAGAGGCGACCATGGTTTTAGTGAGTTAGTGTAAGTAAATAAAACCTACGTATCACATGCTTTTAAGGCATGGTCAATGCTTTGTAATTTACAGGCAATGTTTCCATTGCGTGCATTAAGCGGTGCTTTAGACAAGCCTTTGCCAGGCACAGCTCTAGAAAAACCCTTGTATGTACTAGTCTAGAAAAGGCGTTTGACAAGAATTTCTCTTTCAAACTATACATAAAGTGGCTTTTGGGCATGCAACTATATCCTGTGTGTTGTATCGTTGCTACAAAACTATATGGAGAAATGTGTCGGTAATAAAGATCATATCTGCTCTCGATTAACTGTCTAATTCTACAGCAGAAAAAGCATAAAGATTTTTTTCCGAGCATACACTGGCGAGATTTAGGGATTGGTTTACGGTGCACAAAGGCGAGATTTAGGAGTAGTTTACGGTATTTCAACACAAGTACATAGCCGGAGGGGCGCTACTGTCAGTTTGATTTATAAGGGGCACCTGGTTAGGCTGGGAGCAGCGGTTGGTCCAGCCAGCTGTTGGTGGAGGAGGCCGCAGGGCAGAGATGGAAAGGTTGGTAAGGTAAGGAAAGAAGGGTAATGTGTGCTCTATGGTACACACACACACACACCCACACACACTCCACCATCCCACATCTCACGCCATAATTACTAACGTTCCCCCCCACCCACCTCACCTCCCACAACCTTCCTCCATCAAACCTCCTTCCCCCTTTCCTTCCATCATAAACGCCGCCCCTGAACCACTTCACCACCTGCAGCCTTCTTCCCCTTGGCCTGTGATGCCTGAGGAAGACGGCAGAAGGAGAGATTAATTCACCTTGTTTATCCGAACATAACCGCGGAAAGGGTTTAACTTGAATGGGGCCACCAACGCGTTCACTCCTCCTCAGTGTACCAGGACGCGGCAGCAATGTTTGGTTGTGACGCCACACCCGCCCCGGCCGACGATGGCTTGCCGAGGCTTAACACGACCTGCGTTCTTGTTCTTTTCGTTCTGTTTAATGCTGACGTTATATCATGTTCTTGTTTTCTCAGTATGTTGCACAATGTTCTCCGCTTTCACTGAAACTGGAAGACGAGGTGTTACATCACTCGTACAAATGGATTAAACAAATTCTTTTACGATTTTTGTCACGGTTTCAACTGCCTTGCAAGTCGCCGTTTTCTGTGAGTAATCAACTGACTGGGTAATGATGACTCGCTTCCTTCTAACATAACTGAAATTCTCTTTAGTTTCTTTTGTTATCCAAAGGCTACATACGCTTCATAATGTCGTTTGCTTAAGCATGATTATATTTTATCTTCTCAAATCACCGTGATTTACTCTGTCCTATATGATGTTTGTCTCCTTATGGTAGATCGCCTCCCGTCCGATGGTTCTCATTCGCCCATCAGTATTACTAGTTCCCCTTATTCTTTTTTTTTTTTTTCATCAACCCTTCTATGTATCCACTCCCACCTTTCCTTCCATTTCCCTATGCATCTATCCACCATTCCTTCCCTTGTATCCACTCTGTTCCTCTTTCTCTTACCTGTATCCAAGCCTCGTTACCGCCCCTTGCCTCACGCCCCCTCTCCTGTATCCATGCTCTCTCCCTCCTCCGTTTTATCCACCCTTCCTGTGTCTCACTTTCTTACTCTTCCCAGGTCTCACTCTCACCTCAGACAATCGTTATTATCCTTCCTCCTCACCCGACACATACAGACACACACATTAACCGTCGCGAAAGCAACACGCAAGGGATTTAGTGACACATAATTACGAGATTAGGTTCACTGTTGGCCGACAGCTTACAGACCGGAAAATTATTTAATCAAAAGTCGCAGATTATTAAGGAACATTTGATGGTGTTACCGCTGGCAGGCCGGCCACACTGGTGTTGGCACGGGGTCAGAATATGACAGAAACTCCACAGCTGAAACAGTGCTGGGTATTTAATATTTAACCGCGGGAAACCAAAATTGCATTTTCCTCTGTTCCACATGATCATTATTTTCTAACGTACGAGCAATTACTAAACTACGCCAACACTCCAGGATTGTATCACTAACGCTTAAGCAGATGTATATAAAATAAAAGGATGAAAATATATTTATTTGGGTGTGTATGCGGAATCCACGTCTATATTTCATATGCGTTGTCCTTTGTACCATTATGAGACACGATCTTGCTACTGACATGACCTTGTCCAAGACTCTAACTTTTTACGGTGAATTTTCAGCATCTCCTGAAGTGAGTTGTACTCCCGTGGATAGACAGGAGGTCCAGAGGGTAGGATTCTATCTCTTACTATCCCCAGGGATAGACGGGGAGGTCTCTCGAAGTGGGTTATACTGATGCGGATATTCCCCACGGCGCCAAGGTCTGCTACGCATGCCACATTTACAAAAACTTGTTTGCTATGACTCTCTTTTGTGTAAAGATATCAGTCGTATCTGGTTCTCATGGACACCGCATTTGGGAGAGAGAGAGAGAGAGAGAGAGAGAGAGAGAGAGAGAGAGAGAGAGAGAGAGAGAGAGAAATTTCTTGTCAGTATATCGCCTTTTTCTTGCGTGTTACCTCTTCCTCACTTGCTCCCATCACTGACGCTACCTTTCACATTGTTCACTTTCCAAAACACTTTCTTCTTTTTATTTTTTTTCGCTTGATAACTTCAGCATCATCCGCAAACGTATTCAGGTCGGAGTCCAAAGCATGCAGTTATCCAATTGCTTTGTGAGTATCTTTTCCTAGTGTTTCTCTTGTCTTAAGGACAGATATGACGTTCACACTCCTCCACTCCCGTGTTATTTAACCTTCTTCCATTGATATCTTGAACAACATTTCAAGTGACTCGTCAAGCGTCTAATGGAGAAATTTCATCAGGACCATAAGCCTTCCCAGGGGTCAAGAATCTTTACTAGTACGTTTAAGTCTTTGCTGGATATTCTCAATGCTTTGCAAGACTTTCCCACCTGAGTGGTGTTGGGGTAACAGTGTGTGAGTGTATGTCTCTGTCAAGAGACTCCGTCTTCAAATGGTAACATCGCGACTATATATATATATATCCAGACCCCCTATCCAGGGGTTCTTGCAACCCAAAGGCTGAGCTTCACTCATCACCAGGAACAGGATGGAATCCTTTGAAGCGAGAAGTTCTTTTTGACGAGTCTATACTTTCTATCATCAACTTTATGATGATACAGCGTTGCCAACGATGACTCTTCACTCTCGGAATAAACTTGGGCAGGAGTTTGGCAACCAACCAATCAAAAAAAATAAATAATATATATATATATATATTGTAGAATACCGGAACACTGAAAATCATTGCCATCATTAATTTCCTTGTTGACGATCTTGTTTTCATTTTCATTATAATAATTGTGACCTTTACCGTGATTATAATTAACGTAAGTACTTAATCTACATTAACACATGAATAGTTCATATGCATGATAAATCAGTATATGATAACGACGTGAAAATGTAGAAAACGCAAGTTTACCCGCTGCCACAAATTATACGCAGCTATCGCTTAACTCAGTCTCCCCCCCTTCAATACCATTTTCTATGTGTACACTATTCCTTCAGAAGATTTCTGTGTAGCGCGGCGGTGTTGTTCGACGCCATCCTTAGTAAACGGTTTAACTTCGTACGGTAAATCACCGGAATTATGGAGGGGGGAGAGGACACGTCCGCTGGAAAGTTGGTTAATTTAAGATCTTAAGCCGTACAGGACGGGCTTCGCTGGGCTCATGTTTCCTTTTATGGCGAGACGATCCTGGACGGCATCTGGGTCATCAGTGGCCAAAACCATGTCTACAAGACTACATACATGGTGGCTGTAGCTAAGACTCAAAGCCTCACTTGGGAGGACAGATCACAAGAAGTTTCAAATTCAATTAGGGTGAGAGGAAAGGGTCCCCCTCCCACTCTCTCTCTCTCTCTCTCTCTCTCTCTCTCTCTCTCTCTCTCTCTCTCTCTCTCTCTCTCTCTGTGTGAAGTCGTCTGGTAATCCATCCTTTACAAAAAAAGATAAAAAAAAAGAGAGAGACGGCAGTATGAATTACCCCTTCAAGGGCCCTTTTTAATCTACGGAAGCGAACAGAAAACGTACAGAACTTGGTCTCAGACTACCGTCTTAATCAAAGGGCTTGATATCAAACCTCTGTATCAAGAGGACCTGTTGACATCAAAGATACTCTCTCTCTCTCTCTCTCTCTCTCTCTCTCTCTCTCTCTCTCTCTCTCTCTCTTTACATCGAGGATGTGGATAATCAATAACAGGTTTAGACTTACCATTAAGGGATGGAAATATGAAATGTGACACTTCGTATTATACAGGGAAACTCTCTCTCTCTCTCTCTCTCTCTCTCTCTCTCTCTCTCTCTCTCTCTCTCTCTCTCTATCTATCTATCTATCTATCTATCTATCTATCTATCTAAAGCGGCAGTTTATTGAGGGGAAAATAAATCCAGTGTTGAGCCGCTGCTGTGGTAGGAGCCACAGTGGCCGCTGGGGGGGGGGGGCCTGTGAGCTATTCACATTTCTCAGACATCTTACTTAGCGTTTGATGCTCGACTCTCAGGATGAAAAAGTAGATGAAAAGTTTCGAAAAAGATTTGCCTGGAGTCATTTTACATGTTGACTTTAAGATTCAACCGAAAACGCCGGAGGAATATGCCGTAAGGACACACACACACACACACACACACACACACACACACACACACACACACACACACACACGACCCAACGTATCCCACTGTTATCCCAACTTGCCCCACAGTTTCCTCAACGTATCCCACAGTTATCCCAACCTACTCCACAGTTACCTTAACGTATCCCACTGTTATCCCAACTTGCCCCACAGTTACCTCAACGTATCCCACAGTTATCCCAACCTACTCCACAGTTACCTGAACGTATCCCACTGTTATCCCAACTTGCCCCACAGTTACCTCAACGTATCCCACAGTTATCCCAACGTACTCCACAGTTACCTCAACGTATCCCACAGTTATCCCAACGTACTCCACAGTTACCTCAACGTATCCCACAGTTATCCCAACGTACTCCACAGTTACCTCAACGTATCCCACAGTTATCCCAACGTACTCCACAGTTACCTCAACGTATCCCACAGTTATTCCAACGTACTCCACAGTTACCTCAACGTATCCCACAGTTATCCCAACGTGCCCCACAGTTATATCAACGTATCCCACAGTTATCCCAACGTATCCCACAGTTATCCCAACGCTCTTCCTCCTCACTCCCCCACCACACGTTATAAGACAAGTTCCTCTCACACAGCTGAGCTACTGGCCCCCCAATTACGTACGGGTGTCCCCGGAGATCGTTATCTCATGTGTCCCCGGAGATCGTTATCTCGCGTGTCCCCAGAGATCGTTATCTCACGTGTCCCCAGAGATCGTTATCTCACAGGTTCCTGCGTCTGCCTGATAGACCTACTTGTCTCTGCCTCTATGTAATCCTCTGCTTATCTTTCCTTCGTTTCTTATTTTCTACTTTCAGCAAACACTCTCTCTCTCTCTCTCTCTCTCTCTCTCTCTCTCTCTCTCTCTCTCTCTCTCTCTCTAAAACTTCCACGCTCTCTCTCCCCCTCACGAGAATGGCTCGCTCCCCCTAACGATACACAGTGGCTGAACCTGGCAGAACAAATTGATACAAGATACGCTTCCTGCTGCTATCAATCCCCCCAGCAAGTACTGGCCAATTTCTTATCCCAATACACGGTTCTCCTGGCCACTCCCATCACTCCATGATGTCCTCTGTTATCTGTTTCTCCCAATCATGTTTTTCTGCCTCAGTCACCGTTTGATGGTATTATTCATCTCTCTATCGCCATTTGAGACCTCAGCTTCACTGTCTCTTATCTCCACTTTATCTGTTACTGTCTTTCCGTCTGCCGTTTACTGCTATCTTTCTGAGTTTCTCGTGTTTAGTTTGCTATCTCATCCATTCCTCACTCTCTCTTATCTGTATCCAAAAGCATCCTCTTTGGATTTCATGATCTCTCATTTCTGACACTCTCTTATCACTTCGTCAGTGTCCCTTATCTTTCAGTGTTCGTTAGGGCTCGAAACAATGGCACTGCTCGCGATAAGGGTGAGACGTTGGCATAGTTTCCTGTCGTCGAGATGGTCGGGCAACTGTTTACCCATATGTGTGGAGGACGTGCTCAAATATGTGGGGTCGAGGAGGTTCAGAGGTGTGCCGTCACGCGGTACCAGTTGTTCTCCGAGGTGCAACAGAGGGTTGTAAGGTCGAGGTGTTCACGTCACTGTATGTATACATGGTCAAGGTTGCGGGTACAAGCTGTGTGAGGGGTAGCCGAACTGTAGCTCTTAAGAGGAACTGTATTTCACAAGGAATCGTGAGGAACACGATGCTGAAGGTGGGTGTTGTGTGCGCCAGGGTAGTTCTTAAGGCGAAGTCTGACGCAAGGAGGAACTCAGCGGCTGAAGTAGGACAGGAGTGTTTGTTCTTTGAACTCAAATAATTCCCAGTGTTTTTGAGAGCAAGTCAGCCACGAAACACATGCCGGTAAGCCCTTCACGTTATGATGCTGTAACGTGAGAGATTTCTCATCCAACAAGAGTAGCGAGAGTCCGCTTCAGGGAGTGATCGGACAGATGTAATTCACTCAGGAGCTCAGCTACCAGACACTGTCCATCATCGTAGAGGAATACAGGAGAGAGAGAGAACTGCAGACAGGCACAAGAGAAACAAAACCAGATAAGACAGACAGTCACCAGCGAGGAAAAGGATGAACGTAAAAGAGTCAGACCAGAGTAATTGCCGCAGGGGGAAAACAGAATCGCAACTTGAACGACACATTCCAACACCAACAAGATGCCAATGGAATTACTCCAGCGACTTGTACGGGGAATAACGAGATGCACTCACGATCGCCACCAGATGCAGACTGAATCATAGTAAAATGCCAGATGCAGAGAAAGACTCTCACTGACGTGGACAGCCTATCGTCGATGACGAGAGACACACATTCCCACACGCTGACAGAGGCGCTACCAATCAGAGGGACATTCTAAAGCCAGTGAGATCCTCCTGCAGGCAGGCAGAGAGACACTACCTGATCAGAGAGAGAGAGAGAGGGAGAGAGAGAGAGTGAGACTCCTACATACTGAGAGAGACACTAACAGATCAGAGGGACACTTCAGATGCAGATGGTCGATTCCTTCAGTTTGCCTATGAAGCATACATGATGCAAGATTCAATCCCGGTGATGGTGTTGCGACAGTGAACTGCTCTCTAGGGTGTGACAGTGGACTGCTCCAGAGTGCGACAGTGGACTGCTCCAGGTGTGACATTGGACTGCTCCAGGTGTGCCAGTGGACTGCTTCAGAGTGCGACAGTGGATTGCTCCAGAGTGCGACAGTGGACTGCTCCAGAGTGCGACAGTGGACTGCTCCAGGGTGCGACAGTGGACTGCTCCAGGTGTGACATTGGACTGCTCCAGGGTGCGACAGTGGACTGCTCCAGATGTGCCAGTGGACTGCTCCAGGATGCGACATTGGACTGCTCCAGGATGCGACAGTGGACTGCTCCAGAGTGCGACAGTGGACTGTTCCAGAGTGCGACAGTGGACTGCTTCAGGGTGCGACAGTAGACTGCTCCAGGTGTGACAGTGGACTGCTCCAGGATGCGACAGAGGACTGCTCCAGCCTAGCCCGAACTGAACATCTTCCCCTGGGGAGAGACACTCGTACCTCTTCCCTTGGTTATGACCCTTGGCCAAGATTCCAATACCTGGGAGAGCTTGGGGAGACGACTCGGGCATAGGGATAGGGGAGACGACTCGGGGAGAGGGATAGGGGAGACGACTCGGGGAGAGGGATAGGGGAGACGACTTGGGGAGAGGGATAGGAGAGACATGACAAACGTGGTAGGAGGAAGGAAGAACAGATGGAGGAGTGAACAGCTGGAGGGAAACTGGAGACATGACGGAACAGCTGAAGGGAGACGCCGGACACATGATGTAACATTCCAATCTGTTATCAATCACCTCTGCAGCTTCGAGGCCGCGCTATAATCAGAAGCAGGGAAATGATGGACTCCCCCTTTAGAGTCTGAGCTGAGAGAGGTATTCCTAGCAAGATGGAGAGTGACGTATTACACCGAGTCATCATCATAAGAGTCTTCCGGGGGAATGGGGACGAACCACTACCATCACGGGCTTGATAGAACAGTATAATTCCCGGATGTGTCGTCAGGCGCGGGAATTATACCCATTAGGACGTCGGCGTGAGTTATACCCATTAGATCGCCGAGATGAATTATACCCATTAGAGTGTCAGGATGAAGTATGGTGCAGATTATATCCCCCCCTCCGTGGCTGGCCTTCAGGGTCGTGGAGGTCCTCCGTCTTTGCCGTGGCTGACAAGCGTTACCTGCAGGCGCAACAGTCCCAGTCCTCAGCTGGACACAACAGCCTGGGCAAACAGTAAGACTTTTGTGTGTGTGTGTGTGTGTGTGTGTGTGTGTGTGTGCGCGCGCGCCTTCTGGATGTTATGTATAGCCAAAGCTTACTGTCACAGACGATCTTCTTGATGATAAGCCACCTCAGTCTTCATTAATGTAGTTCAGTTGTGATCATGAAAAATTCAAACTCCCTTAATCATTCAGCACTGCCAGTCGTCAACTGGTTCCCTCCCATCCTCCGTGTGTATAGACGAAGCAAACCCATGATAACGATACTTTAAAACATATGAAGATCGTCATCGTCTATAAACGAGAATACTATCCGCTGTAACAACCAGCTTAAAGTCCTTTATGCCTCAAATTAAACAAAATAAATCACATTTCCAAATACGGGGGAAATGTTGTTGTTTCCATTGTTTACATGGCCTGCTGATATGTAAAGCAAATTCCCCAACAGAAACAATGACAGTGTGTGTATGTATAGGTCGACTGATAAACAGGTGTTGTAAGAGGTTGATATATATATATACACGAATATATCTCAGACTGATTCTTGAAACAGTATAATGGTTTCGTGAGCTGTGGATACAGTCATGGTAGAGGGAGGGAGTCCCTCGGGCGTCGTGGGTACAGTCGCAATACAGGAAATGACTCCCCAGAGAGTCGTGGATACAGCCAATACTACACGAGGCGACTCCCCCGTGTGTCGTCGATGTATATATATAAATAAGTCTACTGAACTTGTATGTAACATCGCTCACTGAGAAGTTATGATTCACTGAAAGATCTATGTTTGACGAAGGTCTTCTGTCGGCAATTCGTCACGTAACTAAATAGTCACAGATAATCAAGATGCGTCCCAAATGGCGACTTGTTAAGCTTAATTTGTGTGACCGCTGTCGGTATATGATCATGTCCAAAAATGACGTGTGATTAACCTGACCTTAACCTGTAACTGGTTGGGACGAGAACCAATCATGTTCTTAAATAGATACGGTCGATCGCCTGTCATGCACAGCGTTCACTGTAAGGACGATTAACGATGTCATCGGACATCTATTGGCAGTGACATCCCTAGATGGATGAAAGAATCGACTATATATATATATATATATATATATATATATATATATATATATATATATATATATATATTTTCCCTGGGGATAGGGGAGAAAGAATACTTCCCACGTATTCCCTGCGTGTCGTAGAAGGCGACTAAAAGGGAAGGGAGCGGGGGGCTGGAAATCCTCCCCTCTCGTTTTTTTTTTTAATTTTCCAAAAGAAGGAACAGAGAAGAGGGCCAGGTGAGGATATTCCCTCAAAGGCCCAGTCTTCTGTTCTTAACGCTACCTCGCTATCGCGGGAAATGGCGAATAGTATGAAAAAAAAAAAAAAAAAAAAAAAATATATATATATATATATATATATATATATATATATATATATATATATATATATATATATTCCAAAAAAGGCCCAGTCCTCTGTTCTTAACGCTACCTCGCTAACGCGGGAAATGGCGAATAGTTTAAAAGAAAGAAAATCTATCTATCTATCTATCTATCTATCTATCTATATATATATATATATATATATATATATATATATATATATATATATATATATATATATATATATAAGCATTTTCACCGACTTCAGTAACAGACTACGATGAATCCCATTCCTGAGGAGGAGTTACACGAGAACTGATAACATCCCTAAACAACTGCGCGGATGATCAGTCACGTCCTGTACTTGCCACAGACGACGGGAGGTAGGTAGGTAGGTAGGTCATACCCCCCACTTCCTGGGTCACTGCCTGACAGTCGTCACTCTACCGTTCGTCATCTTTGGGTGACAAGCCGCAGCACACACGGAGGGCTTAGGGATTTACTGTACTGTCACGCTGGAATATCTCCAACTTGGCCATCACAACACGGGCAAGTTTGTCACTTCGGTGACAGGAGAGACACATGTGCCCCTGAGGTGGAAGAATCAGAGGCGACTCCCGTCTGTCAGGATCAGATTAACTTGTCGCATCCACAAGATCTGAGCTTTGTTGAACACTTTTTTGTACCTTTTTCTCAGGTCACGTACCTTACCTGACACTCTCTCTCTCTCTCTCTCTCTCTCTCTCTCTCTCTCTCTCTCTATATATATATATATATATATATATATATATATATATATACACACACACACACACGAAGCCTCCTCTGGCTACATTTCCAATCTGGTAACCCTACACATAACGCACACAAAATATAACAACAGTACACAATCTGTAGGAAAACAAATTGGCCAGTATTCACACAGTACATGGAATCCAAGCTCCAGTACTTCACTATTGGTGAATTTCCCATCCCAGGACCATGTCACCTCACACTACATCAACGTCGCCAGCCAAGCCGGCAAAAAGCATGGTCAACAAGGATATAGAAATATATATATCAAACTTCACGCCCACAAGTTACAGATATGAAATTAAAGACGCTATACGTCATTAACAGATATTATGGAACGAATTTTAAACTCTAAGCAAGACCATCACTAGCCTACCAACATAGAGGCAGACTGCAGCCTAGTACGACGCTACCAACGTAGAGGCAGACTGCAGCCTAGTACGACGCTACCAACATAGAGGCAGACTGCAGCCTAGTACGACGCTACCAACACAGAGGCAGACTGCAGCCTAGTACGACGCTACCATCACAAGAGGCAGACTGCAGCCTAGTACGATGCTACCAACACAAGAGGCAGACTGCAGCCTAGTCCTTCTTCCTCAAAACAATGAACCATAGAACTCCAGTGCCACACGTATTTTTGATGGTTTCAACCAACCACAACCCCCTTCCCGCTCTGTGGCTAGTGGCAATGAGTATCAACAAAGCATTTGATACTGTCCCTGAGCACGTACTCACAAAACAATAACACAGAGCGGTAGGCTTCAGGGGGTTTTGTCACTCGCTCTTAATTAATATTCTCTTACTGACACTGTGTTAGCAAGTCTCACCATCACTGTAATCGTTTTCACTTTACAACATTTCGAATAACTCTGTAGAATATAGACAGAAAGCCCATTAAGTTACGAATTTGTTCACTCACTCACGACTCTCGCGTCTCTGACCACGAACTCGGCCGAAGCCAAGGCTAGAGTGTTGAGGCAGCGGATGGAACGCGTCACACTGATTTGCAGTCTTGGCTGAATGACGGCTCATCCCTACTGGGAGTGACCACCGAAAATACCTGGTGGAAATGAGAACCATGTTCGTATGCTGTGGACGTGACTGGTTTTGAGTCGGATATTCCTTTACCCTCTAACTTTTTTTTCTTTTTCCTTTTTTTTTTTTTTTTAAAGGGTGGGTGGTGGAGAGGGGGGGTGAGGGGGAGGTTACCAGGACAGGGAGTGATTTACTGGGCTCTGTGTTATTGATTTGGGGTACATGGTGATGGACACCAGTGTTCTAGTTTATATTCTCTCTCTCTCTCTCTCTCTCTCTCTCTCTCTCTCTCTCTCTCTCTCTCTCTCTCTCTCCACTAGATTTTTTCCGCTCTCTCTACTCTCTCTCTCTCTCTCTGAAGGGAGTGACAGCTTGAAACAACAGTATAACAAAACCCTCGCGACCACTCTACCAAAACACTCGATTTCTGTCTTAACTCTTAACCTGCCCTGGCAGTAGTAATCACGACTTCTTTTCCATAAGGGTCCTTTAAGCCACAATTTTTATCTCCATCACTCTCAGCTGGGTACGCCCAACATCTTCCTCTCTCGGAGAGCCAACTGTAGCATTTTGAGGAGAGCTCAGGAGTCCTCCCTGCACGGCTTCCATACTGTAGGTTCCTGAAGTGGGCGTTGATTCGCTGGCCAAGATGCTTCCAGCTGCACTGACTACAAAGCGGAGGTTATTTACGTTGGGATGTAGTCCTTTACGTCCCTTCATCTAATAGGCATTGAAACCCTTCTTTTCTCATGAATTCTACTCTGTTTTCATATCTGGCTGGGATCGTTGCAAAGCTGCTCTTCGTCAATTCAAGCACATCTTCATAAAGTGAGAGTGTGTGCCGATTTGACACCGTCTTCCACTGATAAATGTATGTGGTTCCTTTACCTAAAGCATCTCCACCAATTTCTGTAATCCAACTTGTGGTTCTCTCCTCTGACCTAACCAATCTATACCTCAACACCCCAACACATACAGCCTGTCTTTCCGGCGACTTATTTCCTCTAATCCCGCGTCTAGTCTTCCTCTCGCTGAGCGCTGTGCCATCTCCTATATTCTCCCACGAGCGGGGCGCTCTCAGTACTCTTCCGTCTTGGAGCAGACAGGGTGTACGGTCCAGATGACATACCTCCTCTAGTTCTAAAAGGATGCGACTCTGAGCCGGCTTCTGTCGTAGCTCGCCTATTTCGTCTTTTGTATCAAAGCCCCAAACTTTTCTCTCTTCTTGGAGGCCGAGGCTAAGTAGAGCCCATTCCTGAGACGGGAGATTGTTCTTACCCTTACGACTATCGCTCCCCCTATTGCTCTAACTTCCACTGTCTCCAAAGTCTTTGGAACTTTCTTTTACTCTCACTCTCTCAAACACTTAAGACTCCCATTCCCTTGTATGTGATTACGAGTGTGGCTTTCGCGACACCGGGTCTCCTGGTCCCCTCAGAGGTGTTGGTTGACGTTTTTTGAGGTGGTGTACACCAGGCCTGGAGCCGATTAATGCAGCAGACTAGATCGTCTCTCTCTCTCTCTCTCTCTCTCTCTCTAATCATTCGTTCGTGAGAATCGTTTTTGGTAGAAAACGTTATCGGGTTGGTTGTCGTGCTTTGGTTCGAGTGAGGACACGGGGAGGCCAAGAAGGAAGAAGAGTGGGAGGGAGACAAACCCTCCATCACCCATAGTGTAGCCGCTCCATCACCACTGCCATCACCAACACACCACCATCCCCCACTTCCATCACCAACACACCACCACCACCACCACCATCTACCCCTTCCATCACCAACACACCAACACACCACTAGCACCATTATTCCCTCCATCATCCACAGAGGAGCACCGAGACAAGGAGCTCCCGAGATCAAGCCGCTAACCTAATATCTCTCAGAAAACTTGGGCGGAGTTGCCAGTTAATCTTAGCAAAACTCTCCCGGATTATGTAGCGCCTCCCGCCACCACTTAAGGAGGGAGGGGGAGAGAGAGAGAGAGAGAGAGAGAGAGAGAGAGAGAGAGAGAGAGAGAGAGAGAGAGAGAGAGAGAGAGAAGACCCCAGGACGAGGCGGAGGACCCGGGGGTCTGCTGTGGCCGCGCCCTCCCGCCATCGTCTGTTAAGCCACGCCAACGATGAGCCCTCACGGCACAACAGACTCTCACAGTGATGAAGACACAGAGAGTCCTGCCGCTTAGTATAGCAATCCTGCTGCCTGGGACAGCAATCCTGCTGCCTGGTACAGCAGTCCTGCTGCCTGGTACACCAGTCCTGCTGCCTGGTACAGCAATCCTGCTGCCTGGTACAATAATCCTGCTGCCTGGTACAGCAGTCCTGCTGCCTGGTACACCAGTCCTGCTGCCTGGTACAGCAATCCTGCTGCCTGGTACAATAATCCTGCTGCCTGGTACAGCAATCTTGCTGCCTGGTGCAGCAGTCCTGCCGCCTGGTACAGCAATCCTGCTGCCTGGTACAGCAATCCTGCTGCCTGGTACACCAGTCCTGCTGCCTGGTACAGCAATCCTGCTGCCTGGTACAGCAGTCCTGCTGCCTGGTACAAGAGGCAAGGAGTTCCTCAACCTCAGCTGTAGACGAGGATTTCTCTTTCTCACTCGTATCCACAGCAGTACATTCACTATACCGGAGGATGGGTAAGACGAGGAGAGACATACAGGTAGGGAAGATGGCCACACGTCTGTTGTTCTGTGTCGTGAGATACGGACGTCACCTGAGCCAGCGGTTCTCAACCAGCGAGCCAAACGCCGCTCAAGGTGGCACCCGAGAATCCACTTTGAGGGTCAGGTACAACTCGGGGGACATCTCTCAACCAACAACCTCGAGAGAGAGAGAGAGCGAGAGAGAGAGAGAGGGAGAGAGAGAGAGAGAGAGAGAGAGAGAGAGAGAGAGAGAGAGAGAGAGAGAGAGAGAGAGAGAGAGAGAGAAGCAGAGATATACTCCCTGGCGAGAGAATATCAAGTGGACAGTAAGAAAAAAGAGAAAAGGACGAGAGAGTAGAGAGGGAAAAGTGGAGGTCAAGAACGGAAAATAGAAATGGTAAATACAGAGTATTTGCCTGAAGGCGATCCGCTTACCGGGAGCAGCTTATCTACCTGACGCCAGATAGATCGCAGTAGATCGTGATGCCCTCACCGGTAGGTTAGGTGATGACCTGACCTCACCTGATGGAGTCATGTATAAGACACTGGAATAATTCCTCACACGCATTTATACCAAACAAAGCCATAGACGCAGTCTGTTATATATACGTTCATCAACACCAAAGAAGGAGAAGAGGAGTTCAAGTACAATTCTAACACGCAACTGAGGAGCCTCCTTCTTATTGTTTACAACAACTATGAAAAACTCGAGTTCTGTGTATTTACAACAGGGTCGTAAAACACTGTTACAACCATTTATAGCCAATATAATGCAAAGAATTCCAATGAATGCGAAAAGGGGCGAGAGTTACTGGGTCCTATCGTAAATAGCTGTGATTAGAGGATAAGATCATAAACAAAGAGCAACGTATCTGAAGAGCAAAAAAAGGAGGCAACTTCAACACGTCTATTGAATACGCTGAGTGTTCACAAAACCAGTGGAAAAAAAAATATCCCTTAACGAGGATGTAGTGAAGATATGCCATGATTATTTGCAGCAATAAACTGCCGTACAGATCCAACGAACAAAGCAGCAAAGCAAAGCTTCGAAACAGTTTTACTGAGAGGCAACAAAGGCGCGTGTCCTCTGCAATATATAAATGCTGTGTGAAACTGTGTCATTTACATATACAACAAAGGAGAGGTCTCTGTTACCCAGAACTGAGACAATGGAATATTTCCCTGGTGCTAGTTACCACCGCCAGCGAACGCTCTGCTGGACGAACTGTAAATCATCAACCGGGACGTCAGCGACACCCTTTTCAAGAACGACTGAAGCCCATCCCCCTGGTCTGCACAGGTCTGGCCTCTGACCCCGTCCCTCTCGAGAGACCAAGGGAAAGGTCATGCCATAAATCAATGGGTCAGGCCAAAGGTCATGCCACCATAAGCAAGGGTCAGGTCAAAGGTCATGCCACCATAACCAAGGGTCAGGTCAAAGGTCATGCCACCATAACCAAGGGTCAGGTCAAAGGTCATGCCACCATAACCAAGAGGCAGGTCAAAGGTCATCAGTGGCCCGTCACTACAGCAGTATCCATCATCAGTTCCCTTCATACGGAAGACTGGAGTACAGAGGGGAAGGTTTATATTCATGGGTTTACTCATGGGTGACTGGGGGATCACACGAGGCGGCAATATGCAAGGAAGAGCTGGTACTGCAAAGCTGTGTGTGGGTCGTAATGGAAGGAGATGAAGCTGTGAATCAAAGCCGTCGTGATGAATGATCAAGAAGAGAAACGAGAGAGAGAGAGAGAGAGAGAGAGAGAGAGAGAGAGAGAGAGAGAGAGAGAGAGAGAGAGAGAGAGAGAGAGACCCAGCCATCAGGACTAGTGCGGCACCAGCCGGGTTCCCTGTGTTACTTCCTTCGTGCTCCAGCCTCGCTCCTGGTTACAATCCGCAACACAGGGAGCTGGTAGGGAGGGCCAGCTCGGCTGTGATGTACTCCAGGATGTTCCTGTGTGTGTGTGTGTGTGTGTGTGTGTGTGTGTGTGTGTGTGTGTGTGTGTGTACCAATTTTCCTTGCGCCTCTCCCTATCCTCTGCCTCTGCGTTAGCCTCAGTTCACCCCAGTATACATACACATCCTCCCCTCTTTCCCCCCCGAGCCCACAACACTGGGAGCCAAGCACCTCCCAGCTGAAGCCTTCTTCCCCGTGGACGCGTTAGTAACACTGCCGTACTGGTGTCTGGAGCCTAATGGGTCTTAAAGTATTATAGGTGCGAGCTTAATGGCTCTTCCAGCACTGAACGAAAGGTTACGAGCCTCCCACTACGTTTTTTGTTGTTGTCTGGCTCCTGACACCTTCCTGTTGTGATGGCTGTTGTTAGAGACTCGTGGTGTTGGACGTCAGTGCCTGGCGGTCTTCATAGCTCGGTCTCCTCCGCAACCCCGATGGTTGGGTCTCCTCCCCAGTGTCGATGGCTGGGGGGCTGAGGAGGAGACTCAGCCCCGATTGGCTGAGTCTCCTCCCCAGCCCCGATTGGCTGAGTCTCCTCCCCAGCCCCGATGGTTGAGTCTCCTCAGTCCCGATGGCTGAGTCTCCTCCCCAGCCCCGATTGGCTGAGTCTCCTCCCCAGCTCCGACGGCTGGGTCTCCTCCCCAGCCCCGATTGGTTGAGTCTCCTCAGTCAAGATGGCGAGTCTCCTCCCTAGCCCCCGATGGCTGGGTCTCCTCCCCTAGTCTCGATGACTTTCTCCTCCCCAGCTCCGACGGCTGGGTCTCCTCCCCAGCCCCGGTGAGTGAGTCTTCAGATGCACTATAACACGTCTGAGGTGACGACACACCGTAAAGGTCATGTCTGCTTAAGCACGGTCAATCCGTCTCTGGTTATTATCGTTCGTGATGAGATTTCAAGAACTTTGCTGCCGGCAACAACCATTTTGCAGAGCACCAGAGGAGGCAACGGCTTTGCCGTGCACTCGCGGCAATCCATGTGCTCACGGCAACAGCAGCGCTGCCGGCAATCTGTATGAGCAGTGGACTCCTGGTGTGATCTGTCCTGTGTACTCGTGGTAATCCTGGGCTCTGAACTTATTACCAGATTTAGATAAGAAACTCCCCAGTGATTTAACTCTGGCCGGGACACACACACACACACACACACACACACACACACACACACAGAGTCCAGACTGAAGATCCTATTAGGATGGACCTCATGGAAGGAGCAGGACGAAGGGATGGACCTCACGGATGGAGGAGGAGGTTACCGCTGGCGATCCTTCAGTCCTCGAGGAAGATGATGCAAGAACTACGTCTGATCAGAGAAGTTGCACCGAATGTGGAGGGAAGGAGTGAAGACTGTGTGCGGTGGAGAGGGAAGCAGGTGGACATGTCTCTACCATGTACTCACTGCCAGCAACTATTAAATGTTTAGTGTACAGATGAAGCGTTGCTCAGAATATACCTACTGCCTCTTCAGAGTGTACATCTTAGGTATTTGGAGAGTTTATCAGTAATGGGAGTTGGAAATGTACATTTATACGCAACACAGAACAATATCTATAATTTCTAAGTTTGTACTGTATAGTTTTTTCATATTCGACGTAGAGGACAACGTGGCCCAGAGCCATACTGATCATGACTATGGATTTTCGAAGATGATATAAAGATGTCCAGAGCGTACACACTGGGTGTTCAGTGAACATACTAGATGTTAAGAATATCCGTAATGGATGGTCATAAGTATACATCCTGGTAGCTTAAAGTGTACATATTGCATGATGACTGTTCATGTTGGTTGTACAGAGCGTACAAGCTGTATATTCACAGTGTACACCACTAGTGTCCAGATGAGAAATATCACTGAACGAGATCAGAATACGTCAGTGTGTTTCCTGAGGGGGTGGTCGGCGATGGCAAAGATACACCAACGTACGTGACGAAATGTATCACAACAAGACCTTCTTCCCCTGGGTTGTGAGGGGGGGCTTGAACTACCTTGCAGCAGGACCATGCACCTTGCCACGTCTCGACGTGAAGGGACGACAAGTCGAGACGAGAACAGAGACACACATCCTCGAGAGAACAAGACTGCACTGACGATCGTTAGAACAAAACCAATTAAGCCAGACTTCACGGAAGAGGAGACAAGTGCCGCAGGAAGAGGATGAAGTAGGAAAAAAAAAAAAGAGCAGCAGCGATGAAGAGGATTTCTAACGACGCCTGAAGTTATAGTCCTCCACATAAAGCAACGTCTGCTGAAAGCTTCTGGTCATTTCTCGCTGAGTAAGACAGCGGATTTGATACTAAAGTCACGAGTCACTGCAGCTTTCAGTCAGTCTGATGTGGACCTGACACACATTTTATATACGTTCCCTAGCTGTGTAGCACAGCCATCGTGAGCGCGTGCTGCTCCTAACAACCACCAGAAATGCTTGAGACATAGATGAGATGAGATACTGGCACCTACAATGTCGTCTAAGCAATATCTATAATTTCTATGTTTGTACTGTATAGTTTTTTCATATTCGACGTAGAGGACAACGTGGCCCAGAGCCATACTGATCATGACTATTCCTTTTGTTTACAGACTAAACTCCCTTGCTGTCACCGACATATCCCACAGGTATACCCAGAGGAAGGCAGACACGATGAAGAAGAAAAGGTAAGTGGATATGAGAGCAGTTGAGCTACAAGGCAAGACAGACAAGAGAAGCAGACAGATACGAGGAAGGATCGAGGGAGCTACAATCCCAGTCTCTTTGTAACGCGGGACATACCGAGGCGTCATCACCATCACAGCCAACTCTGCTTCGCCCGTAAATCATATTGATTTGCTGAGCACTCCTGAAGCAACGTTTGCACCGGCGTCGTAATCCCGGGACGGTGGCTCAGGCTTCGTTATACCTGGGACACGGCTCCGGGCTTCGTAATCTTCCGGGACAGTCCCTCGGGCATAGTCATACACGGTACACAGCTTTGGGCTTCGTATTCCCCCGGGACAGTCCCTCAGGTTTAGTCATACACGGTACACGGGTTCAGGCTTCGTAATCCCGGTACAGTGCCTAAGGCTTCGAAATTCCGGAACAACAATTCGGCTTCGTAATCGCAGGAAAAGGGTTCAGGATTCGTAATTCTGAGACAACATTTGGGACTAACAATTTAAAACAAAAGTTTGGGTTGTGGAATTCTTGGTCTCGGGACAAAGATTAAATCTGCGTACTCTCCAGAATTTGGTCCAGATCATCTGATTTTAAAAGCTGGTAAACTTATGTTCATTTTCCTTTTTTTCCTCCGGAATTAATTCATTGTCATTCCGACACACACACACACACAGATTCGAACCCTGGCCACTGATCCACTCATGTGTGGATGGTTACTGTGTTATCTTAATATTCGGGATGAGGACTTTGGGTCTCAGCGCTGGAGGTTACACTTACCACTTATTTTTTCGAAGATTTAAAGATTCAGTTTCAGTTATCTCAAAACAGATGGCTGGTTGGTTGTTTAAAGCCTATCAACTACCAGGGTCGTTATGGTCATCAAAGTCGTCAAACAATAGCCAACAACAGGAAAAATATAATGTTGAAACACCTTCGTCAGGGACGAAGGATAATTGGGGGAGAGACACGCACACACACTGTGTATGTGGCTCATGGACATCGAAGTAAACAGAGTTGAGGGCTCTTCTCATCATGGCCTGAGGTTGAGACGCTGGTTCAGGCTACTGTATGACAAGAACAGCTCCGAGGTTAGTTAGGCTCGTGTCTCCTACCTAATTGACGGATTTGGGTTCGAACCTACAGTATCAGAGAGAGAGAGAGAGAGAGAGAGAGAGAGAGAGAGAGAGAGAGAGAGAGAGAGAGAGAGAGAGAGAGACCAAAAAGGAAAAAAAAAGAAAAAACTGGAAATGTAGAACTAGAAAACAGATCAAGTACCAGACCCGCTCCTTACCCTCGTTTTCTATCTGGAGCCAAAGACCAACTTCTGTTAGACCTTGAAAACAATTCGTTTCTTCCCCTCCCTCCTGCCGTAAGAGATTACCTTCATTTGCCTGAGCGCCGACCGGCAGCCTAGGTAGGGGTCTCGGGGAATCCACTCACAGCGCAGGGGGTGGAAGTAAGCCAGAGGCGGTCACAGACTTTGAACTATATATATATATATATATATATATATATATATATATATAGAGAGAGAGAGAGAGAGAGAGAGAGAGAGAGAGAGAAATTCAGTCACGTTGGTCCCTCATGTGATATAACAGTGTGTGGTGAATCTTGATGCTGGTTAATGTCTCTGTTGTAATGACTGTCGGTAATTCATACTCCTCGGTGCAAAACAACCCAATTGATCGTTCCTATGTTAGTGGTAGAATCACTTCCGCCTAGGTCAACCATCATTCCTCACGTTGAAAGAGCAATAATAACAAAACTAGTTTGGCCAGCATATGGATTATCCCAGATCACGAGACGAAGCGTCATTTATGGCAAGCGTTTACGAACGAATTCTTAATTCATCTAACATCCTGCTATGCCAAGATCCTCGTTACATAAGCTCCTGCCTCAGGAGGAACTCCCTGCCGCCGGTGAGTCCCTGTGAGCTTATTTTCTGAGGAGAATATGTGCTGAGCTGGTGTCCGGATTTGAAGCTGACGACGGAGAACGCGCGGGAAATATTAAGGCGTGAAACTTGGCGTTTGTCAGAGAATCGCCGGTAGAGGTCTCGAACACGTCCAGCGAACGTTAACATCGGAGGAGGATTACTTTTCCATTTCTGGATAACATGACGAATGGCAGCTTTCTGGCGTTTGCACTACGCTTACTTACAGGACGAGGTGTGACGCTGCGAGAACTTCGACACAAGGGTTCTGTAAGGATGCCGAGGTGTAGGATTATAAAACAAAGGTTTATGTTGCTGTATACCATCCCTATGATGAGGACAGCCAGGTCTGTGTGTCTATCAGCTCCCTAAAACATATCACTAATGGAAAAGAACCATGAAATGGGTTCTGGATGTGTGTGTGTGTGTATGTGTGTGTGTGTGTGTGTGTGTGTGTGTGTGTGTGTGTGTACAGAAGGACTGAAGGACGCCATGCGCTGACGTTTAGACACTTCGTTATAAAACCGTCTAAAAGGACGACAGATGCCGAATCTCACAACGTCCATCAGTGGGAGTGCGTCATCTGAAAACATAAGAGAACCTACCTGGGCGTTCAGCGGCTCGAAACCGCATAGAGAACGTGCTCAGAACTCTTGAAAACACATTGACAACACGAGCATTCCGGTCGAGGTAAGTGCTATATAGAACACAGCCTCACCCGTCTGTGGATGTGGGTGACAGACCATCATATCTTAAGACAGAACAACACACAAGACGTGACAGTTCCTCCTGCTGGGGAACGGCTCGCTGCTTCTGTGGCAATAAGAGCCGTAATACGCGTCGTGATTCGAGGGCCTTGACGAAATTGAATGTCACCGTCGCAATACATGTGTGACGGCAGATGTGTGGTATAGATAGACTGGCAGGTGTGTAGTGTAGATAGACTGGCGGATGTGTAGTGTAGACAGACTGGTAGGTGTTTAGTGAATATAGACTGGCGGATGTGTAGTGTAGACAGATTGGTAGGTGTGTAGTGTAGATAGACTGGCGGGTGTGTAGTGTAGACAGACTGGGGGATGTGTAGTGTAGATACACTGGTAGGTGTGTAGTGTAGACAGACTGGCAGGTGTGTAGTGTAGATACACTGGTAGGTGTGTAGTGTAGACAGACTGGCAGGTGTGTAGTGTAGATACACTGGTAGGTGTGTAGTGTAGACAGACTGGGGGATGTGTAGTGTAGATACACTGGTAGGTGTATAGTGTAGACAGACTAGCAGGTGTGTAGTATAGTTAGACTGGCAGGTGTGGTGTGTCGTGTAGATACACTGACAGGTGTGTAGCGTGTACCCAACTTGATGCTTCAGCAGGTGTGTAGTGTATACTCATTACACACGTCAGCAGGTTTACCGTAAACTTGGCTGTCTAGATATAAAAAAAAAAGTAATTACCAACGTAAGTAAAGGATTCCGATGAACTGATAACAAAAGCGCCGGGGGGGGGGAAAAATGACGGCGTTATTACTGTCTGGGGGGACTGGGAAAAAAAAAAAGTAAAAACAAATAGAGTTCGTGTTATGACGCATGACTTATCGTCGAATTAAGTTGGCTCATGTGCCAGAATATCAAAATCCAGATGATGACTAACGTGTCGCATTTTGATCGAGATAAATGTCTGAGCATTAAGGATATGGAAGAGACGTCCAGCTTAGCAACAGATGAAGGATTTACTGGACAGATCGGCCTCGGTGATCCGGTGGAGCTGATTCGGTAAAACAAACACACACACACACACACACACACACACACACACACACACACACACACACACACTGCATCAACTGAACATCTATACTGTAACATGTCAGTAACTAGGAAGCGAAATTCAGTCACGATTTACACTCCATTGTCTGGAGGACCAAACTACTAGAGAGGTTCGAGAACCTCCTTGGAGACGGGAAATGAAAGCGTATTTCTAACCATTACGAACGTAGGGGGCAAGACTGCCAGCCACACCGTCGGGCCAACGTGATCTTCACAATGACATCTGGGAGGGCCCAGGCGGAGGACAGGTGCTCGTAATGACTCATTACCAGGCTAATGACAGAACACACTTTGTTCTGATTACCTCCACTAATGGTAGGTGCTCTCTCTCTCTCTCTCTCTCTCTCTCTCTCTCTCTCTCTCTCTCTCTCTCTCTCTCTTCTCTCTCGTGTCATCTCTCACCCCGCAGTAGTGGCCGACTTCCTCGTGTTCTCTTCCGGGCGGTGGGCGCCTCCCACCGTGTTATTCTGACCCTGCAGTCATGATCGTCGACGCCCTCCAACCCTTCCTTCCCCCACCCTCCATCGTGTTATCTTAGCTTGCGGCGACAGCTGGTCTCCTTCGTTGTTATCTTACAGCAGTGTATGATCCTCGTCTGTCGTTGGTCGCTTCCCAGTACAATGTCCCCTTCGTCTTCAGCGGAAGCGTCATGGGAGGGGAACTTAGAGTCCTTCCCTGTGTCCCAGTCGACTCTGAGAGGTGCATGACGGGGTATGATCTCTCTCTCTCTCTCTCTCTCTCTCTCTCTCTCTCTCTCTCTCTCTCTCTCTCTCTCTCTCTCTCTCACGATCCATCCAGATCACCCTCGCCTCACGCCATCATCCCCCACCCAACCCCACCAAAGCCATGGACGTCACACCCGACACTGTTGCGTTAACTTCCTCTCTTTGGGTCGTAAACTTTTCGTTTTATTCTGAAAGTTCTGCGGTAGTGTAAGTTTACGACGAAGGGGGAGTTTGAAGGCTTGCGGTTGGGAGAGATATCGAACACCCGATACCTTGGGTATGGGCTTCTGTTGTCTTCACGCCGAACTTGAGAGAGAGAATGTGACAGACCGGAGTGGAAAGGAAGTATACAATGTTGTGGTGTGTTGTAAGGTCAGACAATGGGGCGGGCTGGATGTTGTGATGTGTCGTAAGGTCAGACAATGGGGCTGGATGTTGTGATGTGTCGTAAGATCAGACCAAGAAAAGACATGGCAACATAAAACTTTCTTCTGTGTGATGTGCCTTCCGTAACCAGACTATTGTAGTCTGTAATATGAAACTGCTGTAGCCTGCAACACCAGGGCTGCTGACCATTCAAACACCAGACTTGCACCCCTGTAGCTTCAATACTAGGCTGTTTTACCTTACAACACTAGCCTATTGTATCGTAACCTGCACCACAAGACTATCGAATCTTGCAACACCCGATTGTCGTACTCTGCAATACTAGAATCAACCCTGCAACACCAGATTGTCGTACCCTGCAACACCAGTCTGTCGTACCCTGCAACACCAGATTGTTGTACCCTACAACACCAGATTGTCGTACCCTGCAACACCAGTCTGTCGTACTATGCAACACCAGACTGTCGTACCCTACAACACCAGATTGTCGTACCCTGCAACACCAGACTGTCGTATCCTGCAACACCAGATTGTCGTACCCTGCAACACCCGACTGTCGTACCCTGCTGCAAAAGCATGAAAACGCGGCCCTATGGTTGTCGGAGGTGACGGCTGTATAGACAACCCGATCCATGAGATATTTTGCCAGCGACAGTTGTTATGGTGACCAGGAAGAGGCACCACAACACACACACACACACACACACACACACACACACACACACACAGAGCAGAAGTGCTTCCACATTTCGGCCCAACTGCCCGCGAAAGTAAACCCAACGAGAACGACGTATCATTACCTGCGTTTCAGCCTCGCCGACATGAGGGTAAATCCCTCAAAATCCTGCAAATAGGATTCTGAAAATATATCATACGATATTCCGGGGTGACTTCGACCTCCCTCTCCTGTCATGACGAAGGTATCGCCTCCAGAGTTGACCCCCTTGCTCGTGTTATGTACTCTGGCCTGTGTCTAAGATACTGGATTGTCTAAGATATTAGGAGGTGGTCGTAGCCTCATTTGGCTTATGCAATTCCCAGCGCTGAGGAGACGCATTAAGTTCCCAGCGCTGAGGAGACGCGTTAAGTTCCCAGCGCTGAGGAGACGCGTTAAGTTCCCAGCGCTGAGGAGAAGCGTTAAGTTTCCATTACTGAGGAGACGCGCTAAGTTCCTAGTGCTGAGGAGAAGCGGGAAGTTCCCAGTGCTGAGGAGAAGCGGTAAGTTCCCAGCGCTGAGGAGACGCGCTAGGTTCCCAGTGCTGAGGAGAAGCGTTAAGTTCCCAGTGCTGAAGGAGACGCGGTAAGTTCCCAGTGATGAAGAGACGCTGTAAGTTCCCAGTGCTGAAGAGACGCTGTAAGTTCCCGGTGCTAAGGAGACGCGGTAAGTTCCCAGTTCTGAAGAAACGCTGTAAGTTCCCAGTGCTGAAGACGCGCGGTAGTTTGTCAGTCAATTAACAAGTTAAACATTGTCTTGCTACTGGATTGTATATCTAGAACTATTGGTAACCTGGTAGAGCTTAAGGTTGAAAAAGATTTGATATTTTTATATACGCCTTTGACGAGCGTTAGATTATTGAACTCGAAATTTTAAAGTAAAGAAAGATAGCACAAAAAAAAATATGAACGCGTTTCAGGAAAACAAGACAATGGGGTAATCAAACAAGGGGAAAGAGCAGTGGAATATTCGTTTTCTTTTGGTAGTGGAGGATCAGAGAACTGACTGACAGCCGTGTGGTGTTGTATCATAATATGATGAGCGCGGAAGACACCCCATCCCCCTTTGGCTATTCATCATCCCAGTGGTGTTGGGGCTACAGTGTCTTCCACTGGGAAAACACTTTTGAACCTGTCGTTCACCACACCCCCCTCTCACGTAATCTTTAACATTCATCCTCAACAATTCTTCTGATCTGAATCGCTAACCCTGATTAGCAACTTTTCTGAAATGGTATTTTACATCCGCCAGGATGTAAACAAATGTTTAGGATTATCTCCTGGCTCGTATCTCTTCCTCCTCACTTGTCTATCTGTTCCGGATTCTCTTAATACCGCTTGAAAGGATGGCTGGCGGTAGCGCCGCCTGTGTATTCTCTCTCCAGCACATCCTGAAGCACTTGCGCATTTTAGTACCTTTTTACTGCATATCTCCCTCTTTTCTTTAACCTCTCTCTCTCTCTCTCTCTCTCTCTCTCTCTCTCTCTCTCTCTCTCTCTCTGTGTATGTGTGTGTGTGTGTGTGTGTGTGTGTGGGGTGGCCCAAGCGCTCCTGTGAACAATACCCGCTCGGGTTCCGGGTTAAGAATGACCCTCAAAATGCTCGTCAGTACCAGCATGAGTGAACCCATCTGAGATGCTTCCACTACACACCTACAGGGTCTCCCCCTCAGGCCAAGTACACGCAGGTGCGTCCCAGTGGGCGTCTAATTGTACCTTATCCCGTACTTCTGTGCGTCCCAGTGGGCGTCTAATTGTACCTTATCCCGTACTTCTATGCGTCCCAGTGGGCGTATAATTGTACCTTATCCCGTACTTCTATACAAGACTGAGGAGCCTCGTCATTACAGTGGCCGTCAATGGGTAGTTCATAAGGGTAAAGAGTCGTTTACGATACCCAGTCGGCTCTTGGAGATCACCGAACACTCCTCCCTGATCCGTGCCTCCGTTCCCCTCCCCTTCTTACGTCCTTTTTTATTCATATTTCCTTTTATTCGCGCTCATTCATCCTCCATTTTTCGTCTCGGGGGCTTTTCTTCCTCCCCTCCTCTTAATCTCCCCTTCATTCTTCTTTCTTCCTTCAGTTTTCCCTCTCAGATTTTCCTTTTTTGTTCACGCATTTTTTCGACCGTCTTCCTTTCTTCCCGTTTGAGCGACACAGAGAGAAAGCGCTGTCCTAGACAAGACGACCACGACGAGGGAGAGTCTCCTCAGCTGGAGGGAGAGAGGGCCGGGTATGGCTGAGAGGGGACCTGGATGCGTCGCTCATTCGTGAGTGGTTCAGTCTTCCCCCACACAAGTCGTCCTCACTACTCAAGACACTCCAGGACTCTTGGGCTCACGAAACGTGAGTCTACCTCACGAAATGCCTCACCCTCAGGTATACCATACTTTGGATATACCTTACGTCAAGTATGCCTTTATCTCGGGTTATATATATATCCACAACGTCGATTTGTAAGACTGTGATATACTCCACTACCCAGGAGCTCGGCTAGTGGCCAAATTTGCCCGATGCATCATCAGGCTATCGCACCCACGGGGTTTTTCCATCAAATTTTCGTCCCAGACTTTTCAAGTTTGTGGGACGCGTCACCTAACAACAGGAAACACATAACTTCATGATGACTGACGCCTGCGGAGCACAGCCTTTGCCAGGGCGGGCGGGCGGCGAGGGGGAGAAGCCCCTCCTCCGGACGTGTTGTATGGCTTGTAAGTTCACCGCGAGACATGGATGACATCGTCGTTGTCGAAGTGTCAGCCACATTAGTAGTGACGTATACGAGTGCAAGGGAGGGAGGAAGGGAGGGAGACAGTCGGCGCCTCCCACGCACTTAGAGAGAGAGAGAGAGAGAGAGAGAGAGAGAGAGAGAGAGAGAGAGAGAGAGAGAGAGAGAGAGAGAGAGAGTTCAGTGCCCAAACACACCATGATGTTCCTCCTCACACACACACACACACACACACACACACACACACACACACACACACACACGACGAGGAGAGTGAGTGAGTGAGTGACTTGTCTCCCCTGGATATACCAACTGATGCTAGACAGGGTTATAGACACATCCTCTAGGACAAAAAAAAAAGAAAAAAGTTTCTCTCTCCACAGCCTTAATGGTAAAGTTCCCTTCACGTCCCTCCCTCCCTCCTCCTCCTCCCACACCCTTCCCTCCACGTACAGGGGTAGGATGGAGGGGCGTTGGGGGGACTTACGAACTAACACCCCCCCTCTCCTTCGTTGTTCAGCTATAAAAATGCAGAGTCACGCTCAGTTGGAATTTTATGGACGGATGGCGCGGTAAAGGAAGTGCTGCCGGTGTGTAAGCGACCCCCTCCCGGGCATGATGGGGGGCGGGCTCGGCAGCTGGCTGTAACGTACACTCGACGGCGATACAGTGTTGACGCTTCACAACACTGCCATCGCCAGTGCCATCCGCGGGTGTGTATTAATTCTGAGGATCGGTCAGTAGAGACGTAAGGGAAGGAGGAGGGAACCGCGCGACGCACACACCTACGGACACGAACTACGGTCACGAACTACGGTCACGAACTACGGTCACGAACTACGGACACGAATTACGGTCACGAACTACGGACACGAACTACGGTCACGAACTACGGACACGAACTACGGTCACGAACTACGGACACGAACTACGGACATGAACTACGGTCACGAATTACGGACACGAACTACGGACACGAACTACGGACACGAACTACGATCACGAACTACGAGGTCTGTTCGTAGCCAGACTACCAGCAACTCACGACCTTCTACAGTAGCCACAACTTAAACATCTTACTCAAAAATATCCAAAAAAAAAAAGAAAAGAAAAGCTACATTCTCGAGGGTGTGAGGACGTATGCCATTAAAACCTCGGTCCTCTCTCTCTCTCTCTCTCTCTCTCTCTCTCTCTCTCTCTCTCTCTCTCTCTCTCTCTCCACTGTGGCCAACAAGGGCTCGAGTGAAGGAAGACGACCACCTCCACTCCAGCCTCAGGTGTGTGAGCAACACCTGCAGGTGGAACAAACATTTACTTTTTCTCTCAGTGGCTTTTTTTGTTTTGTTTTTCTAATCAAACCTCAGCGTCAGCGTCATCTGACGGGGCTCCTCCATAGTTGTCTTAACGTGTGTGTGAGAGAGAGAGAGAGAGAGAGAGAGAGAGAGAGAGAGAGAGAGAGAGAGAGTGTGTGTTACCACCTTAGCAAGTCGCGCCTTCCTGTGTGATGTTGGCCGTGCGAACCGAAGCCTAATAATGTCACTTGAGGTTTACTGAGATGCTCAAGTTCCCTGTTGCTGTTACTGAGGCGGAGGGTGACGGTGGAGGCTCGTGTTACTGAGGCGGAGGGTGACGGTGGAGGCTCGTGTTACTGTTACTTAGGCGGAGGGTGACGCTGGAGGCTCGTGTTACTGTTACTGAGGCGGAGGGTGACGGTGGAGGCTCGTGTTACTGTTACTGAGGCGGAGGGTGACGGTGGAGGCTCGTGTTACTGTTACTGAGGCAGAGGGTGACGGTGGAGGCTCGTGTTACTGTTACTGAGGCGGAGGGTGACGCTGGAGGCTCGTGTTACTGTTACTGAGGCGGAGAGTGACGGTGGAGGCTCGTGTTACTAAGACTAACTTATAGGGAGATTGAAGACTTTTTTTGTATATTAATCCTTCTAAAATATTATGGGACAATGTCTCTCCATTGTACACCTACCTATTCCCTTCCCTTCCTTGTACACATCCTCCCTCCCTCCCTTGTAGACTCCTTCCTTCCCTCCCTTGTACACATCCTCCCTCCCTCCCTTGTAGGCTCCCTCCTTCCTTCCCTTTTACACATCCTCCCTCCCTCCCTTGTAGACTCCCTCCTTCCCTCCCTTGTACACTCCCTCCCTCCCTGCCTTGTACATTCCCTCAACCCTTTCAAATGCTTTACGTGTGCCCATCTCAAGGAATGAAGGTTGGGTTGGCATTCACGTTCTTAAAAACGGTCGTCATAAATTGCCCAAAAAATGCTCAAGTTAAAAAGCATATTTACATTTAATTTTTCCTCACATTTTAAGCAATAAATACAGTGTTGGGAAAACTCACCAGTTTAATGCTGGTTGATGGGATCTGTGAGTTACATATGCGTGTATATTTATCAAAGATTAACTGTTCAAAAATAGTCTAAAAGCGCTAAGCTCATTGTTGAAAAAAATAAAACAACAGAGATACAAAATATCCATTGATTTCATGAGACTACACCCAGCCTGGCTGGTGTCATGGTGGGCAGTGTGATGGTGTTGGGTTATATATCTGAGAAGAATTACCGTCTCTCTTTACAAGGACAGGCATAGACAGAGATCTCCGTCTGTATCACACTAACTGTCTCGACTGCCATTACCGTCCAGTTCCTTCAGTGATAGACAAGAGATCTCCGTCTGTATTACTAACTGTCTCGACTGCCATTACCGTCCAGTTCCTTCAGTGATAGACAAGAGATCTCCGTCTGTATCACTAACTGTCTCGACTGCCATTACCGTCCAGTTCCTTCAGTGATAGACAGAGATCTCCGTCTGTATCACTAACTGTCTCGACTGCCATTACCGTCCAGTTCCTTCAGTGATAGACAGAGATCTCCGTCTGTATCACACTAACTGTCTCGACTGCCATTACCGTCCAGTTCCTTCAGTGATATACAGAGAAGATCTCGAATGACGTCCCACGACCAGAGTCTCTAAAAATTCACTGTCTCTACATTGATCATCAAGATGATAACCCAGACTGTTTATGTCAGATTTACTCAAAATGCCTAAATAGTCAGCCAGGTCCCTGAAATGGTAGATGTGACTGAACGTTAACAAATGTAGTGACACATCTTGATCACAGGAGGTAAAGTAGATGCTGAGGAATGCCTCTTTCCAGAGCACCAAGTAGAAGAAGAAGAAGAAGAAGAAGAAGAGGAGGAGGAAGAAGAAGAAGAAGAAGAAGAAGAAGAAGAAGAAGAAGAAGAAGAAGAAGAAGAAGAAGAAGAAGAAAGCCGTTGGAATTAACATACTACCTGAAAACTCAAAAGATGAACGCTGGGATATTCGACGTCAGAGGAATGCATTACAGAAAAGAAAAGGAGGCACCAGAGGAAGAGGTTGGTGCTGCTACAGCCTAGAGGGACGGATGTACCCAAAGACAAGACGATTTAGGTAATACTGTTTGCAGAAGCTTGGGGGCACTCGACTGCCATTACTGTTTTTTGAGTTCACAACAGAATCGTATCACTGATGAAATACGTTTGTTGAGGTTCCCCCCGCCGTTGCCAAGACGCCCTAGAGGGAATGAGGGCGTTCACGGGGTCGTCTCTCAGGCCTCTGGAAGGAACTGGGGTGGGTGAGAGCCGGTGAGAGAAATAATGACAGGACGGAGTCTAAGAAGCAGGACAGCGAATGGCATCGCTGTTTTAGAATTAGGTCCCGCCATCGGAGGAGGAAATTGACACCACCAAACAGGAAGAGGTGTGGCCATCCAGGCGAGAAATGAACGTCAGAGACGGGCTGTTAACAGTGTGTCCGGGAGACAAGGGAAAGGTGTACTGGTCTTGTCGTTTGTAGCAATAGGCGTGTCTTCGGAAGAAGAGTATGGCATCACTGTCTGCAAAAAAAAAAAAAGGATGGCGGGGGTCGTTGTGCGTGGAGGAAACTGGTAACACTGAACATAAGGAAAGGAAGATTGGTAATGTTGTTTGGAGGGTGGGAAGGACCTCGGTCGTGTTTGGAGGTTGAGAGGGGAAGGGAGGGATGGTGGGTGTAAGTGATGCCGCTATTTGTAGGGGAAGGTGTGGCTGTAGTGAGCACTATGTGGTCGGAGAGGTCAGAGGGACAGGAGGCGTAGGACAACACAGGAAGGGTCGACACCATGGTGAGGTCAACACCCACATACACAACACCTCCCCAGGTGGTGTCCCGAGATGCTCATGATATCAGAGGTGTTGGTGCGTCAGTGTCTGGTCCTGGTCTGTACTGACTCAGGTGTTCGCTGGCCATATTCCGCCTCCTCTGACGTAGCACAGTGTTGACTGACGAGCAATGGCTGCTTCCCTCTCCTTGTCTTGGACAAGTGTTATGTAGGAGTTTATTTCGTGCTTATCAGTTGGCGTCCTAGTTACGTCTCTTCGTTGTATATCAACTGACTGTTATATTTCTTCGTTGTATATCAACTAACTGTTATATTTCTTTCTTGTATCTCCCCTGATGATGTGATTACACGAAAGTGCACTTGGGAACTTATCATATTTCATTTCCCTCTGGATATATATATATATATATATATATATATATATATATATATATATATATACCCATAACGACATGGTAGTGTTTTACCCAGTGCTGTCTAGGCCCCTCATCTGATTATAATTATTAAGGGCTCAGAGCAGGCGGGAATTACCCCAGAAATTCAGGGGGGGAGGGGGTTCCGCTCCCGAGTCTCCCCACAGAAGGTTGGGAGAGGAAAGCAAAAATAATTTTTGGTGTGCGTGTGTGAGGTGAATATTAAATATTATTAGCGTCTTAATTTCTCTTCCGTCCTGCTTGGGGGTTTCGATGGTGGTGTGGGGAGGTGTATGCCACTGCTATTGTCGTGATTAGCGCGCCTGAGGGAGGTGCTTGGCCAGACTGGCCCCACTCTGGCCTAGTTGGCCCACCATGGCCAGGCTGGCTAATCCTGGTCTGGCCGGCCCACCCTGGCCTGACTGGCCCACTGTGGGTGTTGATCTCTGGCTTCACTGGCCCGTCTAGTGTTCTGTCGCTCCTCTGTCAACACTCAGGTGTTCCGTCACGTCTGCAGCAACACTCAGGTGTTCTGTCACTCCTGTGTGGACACGCTCGTGTTCTGTCGCCCCTGTGGGAACATCACCTCACAGCAATGATATTAAAAACCTTCATTAAATAGAATATATCGACTGCCGAAGTGACATCCTGGCATCCATCAACGAAAACCAACTCATGCAACGAGGAACAAAACAAACCAGAGGGAAAACGGGACAGGAGCAGTAACAGGGGGACAGCCAGGACCATACAGGAACACTGAGAACAAGAGAGAGGAACCGTAACAATAACGGAGAGGCTTCGTCCTCCCCTCTTGAAGCCTGAACCTCCTCACCTCCATCTTGAACCTCCTTACCTCCATCCTGCACCACCCTATACCTAAACTGAGCCAACCTCCCACCTCCTCTTTGAACCCTCCACGTCCCTCCTGAGCCCAGACCTCCATCCTGAACCCTCCCCCTTACCTCCATCTTTGAACCTTCCACCTCCACTGTGAACCCTCCACCTACATGATGATCCCAGTCCTGCACCGTGAACCTCCCTGCCTCCGCCGTGACCCTTGCATCATAGCCAGGGTTGGAGGCCAACCAGTTATCTCAGGCAAGATTGCGGTGGCCTGATTAAAGGTGAGTTGCGCCGTGGTATATTTTATTCGGGAGTTTCTGTATAGCCGACCAGCAGGCTGGTTGATACGTTCCTTCCCTAGCGTTCACGTGTTCCCATCACCTTTATTTCTATCCTGGACCGTCCACTAGGGAAGGATGAACAGCTGGGTTGACTGTGGACCGGCTGCCGCGACCAGGACTCGAACCTACGTGGGCTCGACCCCTTGCGGCCCGTGAATGCGTTACGGTCAGCAACGCTCACCGCGACACCTTAGTCAGGTCTTGTGAATATGTGCTGTATGTCTTGGTACAAGGTGTATAGCAAGATCTGTTCGTCATTTTCTGTGATGGAGCGAGAGACAGCTTTTGCAATATGGACCTGGGAATGAGCGCTGATGATCAGATGGGCAGATGACGAAAGCTATGAGGAAGAGGTACGTGATGACGTGGAAGACGGAGGGAGGGAATACAGAGAGTTAGCGTGAAGACTGGACGAAATGGATAAGACATGTATAATGCGAGGAAGAGGAGGAAGAAGAGGAGAGGGAAGTCTGCCGATAGATGATGATCAGGAGGGAAGGAGTGAGGTGAGGAAAACTGCAGAAGTGTTGGTGGTGGTGATGTGTGCTGGGTATGACCTGAGGGCCAGGGTGGGAGGTTAGAGTGACCTGCGGAAGGAGGGTGCGACACCGAGGAGTTTGGCGGGAGGTAGAGACGAGACCCTGAACCAGCCGATAGGTCGGATAACAAGCAAAGAAGAAGGAGGAAGACAGAAAGACAGAGAGAGAGAGAGAGAGAAGAAAGGAAGAAATGAAGAAAGATAGAAGAAGAAGAAGAAGAAGAAGAAGAAGAAGAGGAAAGGAAAAAAAGATATTGAAGAAGAAAGAAAGAAATAAAGAAAGATAGATACGAAGAAGAAGGAGAAAGAATGAAAGGGGAAAAAAAAGGCACAAAATGAAGCTAAAGTCTATGTTGACAGTTCAAGGTCAAGATCTAGTGTACACAAGGTTACAAAACATATACGAAATGAACTTTATGGTCTAACTAAATGGTGAAGCTTAAGTTCTATAGTTTGGTTGTGAGTTCGAGTTTCACACACTAAAATGACCCAAGTTCTGTGGTGTTGTGTGAAGTTAAGTTCGTCTGAGTTCAGTGAACGTAAGGTCAACCTTGCCGTCAGGCTTGAAGGTACTGTTGCTGCTCAGACGAAAGTTTAATTCTTGGCAAGTGTTCTCAGTGACACGATCTGTGGCATGCCTGAACTTCTGATGAAGTTCTGATGGCTCAAGTTTAAGCTCAAGTGAAAGTTCCACGATACACGTCTACAATTCAGTTCACACACGCCACACACGACCTATGGTACAATTACAATCAAAGGTCATGGTAATTTCAATGGTACATTTATTGCCCCGTTCCCTCGTTCTCAGTTCCAAGCTGCCTTCAAATTTCCCAAGTTCGTATTCAAATTCTATCACACAGCGATGATTAAAGTTGGTTTTAAACTTACATGGTACTTTTTTTTTTTGTTTTGGTTAAAGGCCACTTTTAAGATCCACTGGATGTGTCCAGGTCACAAAGGTACTTACCGTTTAATGGAGAGGGAGGTCATGCACACGTCACGTCGTCTCTCTCTCTCTCTCTCTCTCTCTCTCTCTCTCTCTCTCTCTCTCTCTCTCACCTCAGCTCACATGGGTTAAGGGTGGAGGTCGGTTGGTGTGGAAGACGCTTTGAGTGGCTCGATCTATGCTCAGGGTTCGACCAAAGGCTAGCTGCGACACACACACACACACACACACACACACACACACACACACACACACACAGAGAGAGAGAGAGAGAGAGAGAGAGAGAGAGAGAGAGAGAGAGAGAGAGAGAGAGACGACGCGGACGGACAGAAACCTGGAAAAAGTTAAAAGAACTCGGGAAGTACATTAAAGTGAGGATAAAGTCGAGTCTCCATCCCTCCCTCCTTCCTTCTTCCTCCTCACCCCTCCCAGGACACCTACCATATTAAATATATATAAAAAAAAAAAAGACGTAAACGAAATGAAAAATGATTCCTGTGGATCGATCGATCTGCTTTTCCATATCTTCCTCCTTGTCTTCCCTCCTTATCTTCCCCGCTCTCTCCCTCGCTGGCTCCCAGGGGGTAATTATTACCCATCCTCCTCCTCCCCCTCAAGTCTCTCGTGAGTAACGTCATTCTTTATGTCTTGATAAGAAACCAACCCTAAGGCTAGTGCGAGGTCTAGATAAGATTTCGTGCTCCTACAGACTCCCGTTTTTTCTTTTTTCTTTTAAAGAAACTTCCGTTTTCTTTTTCATTCTGTTCTCCAGAGAATCTAAATGTTTTCTGTGTTGATTCTGGATTATTTTCTGAATTGGTTATATAACAGAATATATTCAGGATGATTACTTTATTTCACTTCTTTATAAGTCGGTCAAACGCAAACGTTTCAAAAATACAATGAACATTTTTTTTTTCTTATCTCCTGATATATGTTCTCATTTTCTTTCCTCTCGTTAACTGATTCGCAAATACTATTGTATTTTTTTTCGAAGGTGATCGCCTAATCCCAACTGCTCGTGTGTGGGATTTACTCCAGGGTTCTTCGCTTTCTCCTTGTCAGTTTTGCTTTCATTTTAATCCCAGGAAAGTCATGGATACTGTAGTGTTTGTTTTTTCATGTCTTATTGGATCACAGGTTCACCGAATTCCACCAGGTATATCTCCCATCCCTGATGCAACACTTTGGTCTCCCATCCCTGATGCAACAGAGGTCTCCCATCCCTCATGCAACACTGTGGTCTCCCATCCCTCATGCAACACTGTGGTCTCCCATCCCTGATGCAACACTATGGTCTCCCATCCCTCATGCAACACTTTGGTCTCCCATCCCTCATGCAACACTGTGGTCTCCCATCCCTCATGCAACACTGTGGTCTCCCATCCCTCATGCAACACTGTGGTCTCCCATACCTGATGCAACAGAGGTCTCCCATCCCTCATGCAACACTGTGGTCTCCCATCCCTCATGCAACACTGTGGTCTCCCATCCCTCATGCAACACTGTGGTCTCCCATCCCTCATGCAACACTGTGGTCTCCCATCCCTCATGCAACACTGTGGTCTCCCATCCCTCATGCAACACTGTGGTCTCCCATCCCTCATGCAACACTGTGGTCTCCCATCCCTCATGCAACACTGTGGTCTCCCATCCCTCATGCAACACTGTGGTCTCCCATCCCTCATGCAACACTGTGGTCTCCCATCCCTCATGCAACACTGAGGTCTCCCATCCCTCATGCAACACTGTGGTCTCCCATCCCTCATGCAACACTGTGGTCTCCCATCCCTCATGCAACACCGTGGTCTCCCATCCCTCATGCAACACTGTGGTCTCCCATCCCTGATGCAACACTGTGGTCTCCCATCCCTCATGCAACACCGTGGTCTCCCATCCCTCATGCAACACTGTGGTCTCCCATCCCTCATGCAACACTGTGGTCTCCCATCCCTCATGCAACACTGTGGTCTCCCATCCCTCATGCAACACTGTGGTCTCCCATCCCTCATGCAACACTGAGGTCTCCCATCCCTCATGCAACACTGTGGTCTCCCATCCCTCATGCAACACTGTGGTCTCCCATCCCTCATGCAACACTGTGGTCTCCCATACCTGATGCAACAGAGGTCTCCCATCCCTCATGCAACACTGTGGTCTCCCATCCCTCATGCAACACCGTGGTCTCCCATCCCTCATGCAACACTGTGGTCTCCCATCCCTGATGCAACACTGTGGTCTCCCATCCCTCATGCAACACTGTGGTCTCCCATCCCTCATACAACACTGTGGTCTCCAACCAATATCACCAAAACTACCCATCGTTCTATTCAGCTCGTCCTCTGCGTTTCTTACCATCGCGTCATCATCTGCATACACAGCAAGTGCGCCTGCCATCTCTCTCTCTCTCTCTCTCTCTCTCTCTCTCTCTCTCTCTCTCTCTCTCTCTCTCTCTCCACGCGATTAAGCACGGCACCGTAATGATGACCCCACCTCACCACCAGCACCACCACCTCCTCCTCCTCCCTCTCGTCCATGAGTACACCTCGTAAGATACCCAGGATAGAGGAGGATGTCACACTGAATCTTCACGCATCATCACGTGTTTATCCCCGATCACTCCCTCCTCACCCCTTCCACTTCCACGACCCGACCACTCACACACACACACACACACGTGCACTGCTTCCATCACCACGACAGCTAATAGTATTCAGAGGTGTTCCACGCACACCACATGCGGGCAGAAGCTGTCACACAGCTCTCCTACCCACTTTAAGTCATATGCCTCGTTTTCTACACCTATAAATGCGACATACACCCGTTTTCTTTATGTATCTACCTCTTACCATTTTTTATCTCAAAAGTAAAGCTCTGGTTTACCCACACTCTACTGCCTTCTTAAACCCACCCACTTCCTCGCCAGCGAAGGACTCATCACCCATCCGACCACGATGCTTTAGAGCTCAAAAAGATGTAAAAGATGAAAATAAAAATGATTTCAGGGTAAACCATAAGAGTGTTGTGTCTTTCCTGTGAAACTAAAGCAAGAGTAGACTGGAGGTAAACACGTTTACCCCTTGTGTGTGGTTTACCTTGGGCGGTGTTTGGGGGATGAGTGTGGTGGAGTAGGAGGTTCCACCACACACTTTTTTTTTGTTGTTGTTACTTCCCACACTCGTCTGGCTTGGTAAACACGGCTTCCCTTCCACCGCGCCCTTCCCGCTCCTCTCCCACTTTTCCATCCCTGCCTCTCGCGTCCTCCTCTCTATTGTCCCTCTAGCCTCCCCCTGCCTTACGCCCTCCACCAGCCGGCCCTACCCATCCTCCCTCCTTCATCTCCTCCTCTTCTCGTTATCTCATTTCTCTCTTCCTCCCTCCCTCCCTCTCTCTCTCTCTGCGTGTTTATTTATTTGTACTGCACAATCACCGCTCCAAGCACAAGCCTTTCACCGCAGTCCATCCCACTCACCACAGTGTAACCCTTCACCCCAGAAGAGATCCCTCTCATTACAGTGCACCCCTGTTTCACCCCAGTGCAACCCCTTCACCCCAGTGCAACCCCCTCACCCCAGTTGCACCCCTCTTTCACCCCAGTTGCACCCCTCTTTCACCCCAGTTGCACCCCTCTTTCACCCCAGTTGCACCCCTCTTTCACCCCAGTGCAACCCCTTCACCCCAGTGCAACCCCCTCACCCCAGTGCACCCCTCTTTCACCCCAGTTGGACCCCTGTACTCAGGAACGCTCCATGCTGGCCTACCTCTGCCCACTCCTACTCTCATACAACCAGTCATCACTCGTCTTTCCAGCTACTCCACACTACCTCCTCGTACATCTCTCTCACCCCCACTCCATACTTCTCTACCTTCCACCCCACTCACTCCTCTAAACCCCCTACTTCATAGTATGAACGCGGACAAATCTTCCCCAGAAAATAGAGTTTAAAACCATCAAATACTCACAGGGTGACGACGCCCATCAACA